>NC_138732.1:4018066-4028066 GCF_965113295.1 Leuciscus leuciscus | reverse complement strand
GTGTGTGTGTGAGAGAGTGTGTGTGTGAGTGTGTGAGAGAGTGTGTGAGAGAGTGTGTGTGTGAGTGTGTGTGTGAGTGAGTGTGTGAGTGAGTGTGTGAGTGAGTGTGTGAGTGAGTGTGTGAGTGAGTGTGTGAGTGAGTGTGTGAGTGAGTGTGTGAGTGAGTGTGTGAGTGTGTGAGTGTGTGAGTGAGTGTGTGTGTGAGTGTGTGTGTGAGTGAGTGTGTGAGTGAGTGTGTGAGTGAGTGTGTGAGTGTGTGAGTGAGTGAGTGTGTGAGTGAGTGAGTGTGTGAGTGAGTGTGTGAGTGTGTGAGTGTGTGAGTGTGTGAGTGAGTGAGTGAGTGAGTGTGTGCGTGTGTGCGTGTGAGAGTGTGTGCGTGTGTGAGTGAGTGTGTGCGTGTGTGAGTGAGTGTGTGCGTGTGTGAGTGAGTGTGTGCGTGTGTGAGTGAGTGTGTGCGTGTGTGAGTGAGTGTGTGCGTGTGTGAGTGAGTGAGTGAGTGAGTGTGTGAGTGTGTGAGTGAGTGAGTGTGTGAGTGAGTGTGTGAGTGTGTGAGTGTGTGAGTGTGTGAGTGAGTGAGTGAGTGTGAGTGTGTGAGTGTGTGTGAGTGTGTGTGAGTGTGTGTGAGTGTGTGTGAGTGTGTGTGAGTGTGTGTGAGTGTGTGTGAGTGTGTGTGTGTGAGTGTGTGTGTGAGTGAGTGAGTGAGTGAGTGCGTGTGTGCGTGTGAGAGTGTGTGTGAGTGAGTGAGTGAGTGAGTGAGTGTGTGAGAGTGTGTGAGTGAGTGTGTGAGTGTGTGAGAGTGTGTGAGAGTGTGTGAGTGTGTGAGTGTGTGAGTGAGTGAGTGAGTGAGTGAGTGAGTGAGTGAGTGAGTGTGTGAGTGTGCGTGAGTGTGTGAGTGAGTGTGTGTGTGTGAGTGTGTGTGTGTGTGTGTGTGTGTGTGTGTGTGTATGTATGTTTGCATGTGTTCTTTCTCACATTTGACAGGTTGTTTTGTTGTTTTCTGGCAGGTGTGTGTGAGGGGTCCTAATGTTTTTAAGGGATATCTGAAAGACCCTGAGAAGACAAAGGAAGCTCTCGATGAAGGAGGTTGGGTTCACACAGGAGACATCGGCCGGTGGCTTCCCGTAAGACTGTGTTTACAAGCACATTTTATTTTAATTAAGAATTTACATCCACTATTTTGGTGCATAATAATAATAAAGCATCATGAAGCTGATTAAATGACTTGCATGTAGAATATACACTACAAACGTTTGGGGTCAGTGAGCTTTTTCTAATGTTTTTGAAGGAGTCTCTTCTGCTCACCAAGGCTGCATTTATTTGATCAAAAATACAGTCAAATATTACTTTGACATGCCATGTTTATATTATATGAAGACAGAAGGTGCACATAAATCTGCACACACACACAGTCAAGCAACCAGGCATCTCTTTATTGCAGAATGGCACTCTAAAGCTCGTGGACCGTAAGAAGCACATTTTTAAGCTGGCTCAGGGAGAATACATCGCTCCAGAGAAGATCGAGAATATTTACATCAGGAGTGAAGCTGTGTCACAGGCCTTCGTACACGGAGACAGTCTGCAGGTGAGACAATACCGCTCAGATGGAGGCGTAACAATAACATGGCTGTTTATTATTATTATTTATTTATTTGATCTTTCTCTCCCAGGCCTGTCTGGTTGCCATCATTGTTCCCGATCCGGACTATCTGCCCGGCTGGGCCAAGAAGAGAGGCATCGAGGGCTCATATGAAGAACTGTGCAGAAATAAGGTAGTAAACCTGCAGATCTCGCGCGTGTGACCGTTTGCATTTGGTTCGCTTTTCAGGAAGTTTGTATGCGTTGGTATATTTGGGTATTGAATTAAATCGAAGTGATCTAATTTCTCCATAAACCATTAATAAATAAATAAATGCGTGATGTTTTCAGGAGGTAAAGAAAGCTATTCTGGAGGACATTGTCAAATTGGGTAAAGAAAGTGGCCTGATGTCTTTTGAACAGGTGAGTTTCGTCTTTATAATGAAATGTATAAAGTTATGATCTGAAAGAGTCTCTTCTGCTCACCAAGGCTGCATTTATCTCATCAAAAATACAGTCAAACAGTGAAATATTAGTACAATTCTAACTAGCTGTTTTCTATGTGAATATATATTTTAAAGTGTAATTTATTCCTGTGATCAAAGCTGAATTTTCAGCATCATTACTCCAGTCTTCAGTGTCACATGATCCTTCAGAAATACATATTTTTGTGCACTGCACTGGTTTATTTTTAATAAAAAGGGGGTAACAAAGTAGTAGCATGGTAAAAACATGGTAACATTCAAAACTTTAATGTGCATTTGCTCATTAATGAGAAGTTATTGATCAGATACAATATGGTTTTAGTTGAAAAATATTAAGTTATGACTGTTTTATAAGCTCACAGTGCACACGGTCATTACAGTTAATGCATTCTTGTTGAATTAAAAGTATTCATTTAAAAAATTTTTTTAAAGATCATAATAAATTTTAAATGGTAATGTTTCATAGTTTCCACAAACATATAAATCAGCACAACTGTTTTTAACATTGATGATAATCATAAATGTTTCTTGAGCAGCAAATCATCATATTAGAATGATTTTTGAAGGATCATGTGATACTGAAAATGACAGCTTTGATCACAGGAAATAAATGACATTTGACATAAATTGATATTTCACAATATTACTGTTTTTACTGTATTTTTCATCAAATAAATGCAGCCTCTGTGAGCAGAAGAGACTTTTAAAAACTCGTAATTATGTCACACTTTTGACCGCAAGTGTATATATGAATGATTTATTAAATGATGAACGTTTTCCATCGTCTTCACGTTCAGGTGAAGGACATTGCTCTACACACTGAGATGTTCTCCATCCAAAACGGCCTCCTGACGCCCACCCTTAAAGCCAAACGTGCCGATCTCAGGGAACACTTCAGGACACAGATCGACCAGCTTTACTCCAACATCAAAATGTAAACCCGAGGAAGAGCCTCAGATGAAGCTGGTCTGGGTTTCATGTCTGAACAGAGCGATCAGAGACTGTTGTTTAATAAGATTAAATACCCTAGATCTGTTCTGTAACTCGAAGGCTTCGACTCAGGCAAACATCCCATATTTTCACACCACCTGACTATTTTAAGAGAAAAGAAAGAGGATAAACCTAAGCAAACACCTAATTCTGTTATTGAAGACAAAATTATTCCTCTTTAATCTGAGTGCAATTTTCTTCTGATGATATAATGTGTAGAAAAGCCAAACATGATGTCAATGCTTAACACAGCTAACCTTCATTTTTTTTTTAAGTTTGTGGCCTCAAATTTTTTAATTCAGCTTCTTGTAACGATCTCACATTGTGTATATGTGTGTTTGAGAAATATTTGTACAGTCTCAGGGAAAAAAATGTGCCTTATTAATGGACTTCAGCTGCATTTGAGTGTTATTGATGTGAGGGCAAACGCACACATGCTAACAAATGAAGCTAACTGTACTGTACGTTACCTCAGAATCGACATGAAGTGCAAAACACTTGGTGGAAACTGGGAAATATTTAAAGATTTTGTCTTCCAGTAGTTGTAATGATCTGAAGTCTTTTTCAGGACATGAGGTAACTTAAAATAAAAAAAGGGAAGAGGTTTTTATTTTAGGAAAAAAAAAATACTGTAATCGTGCCTTTATTCAAGAAACGCAGGCAAAGCAAATGTGTTCAGTTTTATTTTTCTACATATTTATGTAGAACTTTTATAATGCTACAAATTGTTCCAAAGAATGGTGCCTTGTACAAATGGTTCATAATGTGTTTTTATGAATGATTTACTCAAATTAGTTTTGCTTGTGTTTCATGAATAAGGCCCGCTGGCGCCAAGGACGATTAATATAACGATAACTATTAAGATATAGCTCTAAAAATCTAAATGATAGATTAGCAGAGTCCACAACTATTACGATAATGACAGAAACAATATCATTTGCGAACTATTTTTTATAGCCTGATGAACGATAAAAACGACAACCAATCAGAATCCATCCTGCTTTGACGCGGGAAGCATTTAAAGCGGCAGTGCGCTTAGAATGAACAGACATTATGCTAATATAGTTATGATTAAAGTTACCGTTATAGTCATCGTTCTTGGCCTGAACGTGCCTTAAGTTTAAACACAGCCAAGTATCAATCCGCGGTGATTAATATGAATATCTATATAAGCCATATGCTGTGTATATGATGACTTTATTTTTAAGACGGCTTGCATTCTCAGCTCAAACCGCATCCAGTTTTGTTGCATAAGTGCTTATTTATTTGAAGGCTTTAATGGCAGATGATATTATGTTGTTTTCAGGTGTATTATATTATATTATAAGCGTGACAATCTCATATTGTTAGGAGCTTTCTACATGCGTCCTTATTTTTCATTGGTTGCTGCTTCATGTTCATTGTAATCGTGTGTTTATTATGCACAGGTTGTTTTTGTTGTTTGTTTAATCACGCTTATGACCTGTAGATTAGCCAAATAAACTGTGTGTGTGTGTGTGTGTGTGTGTTAAAATGACTCTGATAAACAAAGATTCTTGTAATCAAAAATATTATCTTGATATTAATGTAAATTTCCCATGCAAGAGGTGTACATGAATGAAATTAAATATGATTTATGGTTAATGAACAATTGGTTAAAGATGTTTTTTTTTTGTTTACACTTTACTAAAATGAAATTGTAGGTTATTTTTATATAATTTAATGTAACTAAAACTTTACTTTATAATTTAATGCAATCAAAACTAATTTAGTAAATATATAGAGTATTATTGATTATTCTTGATATAGATTGCTTTAGAAAGACCCAGTTAAACAGTGGTGCTCTGTAAAAATTATATGATTAATAAGTTACTACAACATATGTTTTTAAATTGCTTTAACTCATCAAAATAAGTTAAGCAATTTTTAGTTATACAAGATTCTACTAATTTTTTAAGTTAGTTTAATGTAATTTAAGTTAAATTTTTTTTACAAACATCCAAGTTTATTGTACATAAAATAAAACAATAAATTATCAATTTAAAATATTGTTAAATGATATGTAGCAAAATAAAAGTCATACGATGTACGTTTATTATGTTCCTTTTAGATGGAAATGTTTTATGTGCGATTTATTGGTTTTAATTTAAGTTATTATTGATCAAGAATGTTATTATTATTCTACAGTTATATAAATAGAAAAGGCATGCAGTGTATTTCACAGGACCATCCATGCAAGCAGAAACAAACACGCTGCTTGTATTAAATGCATTTATTTATTAATTAATTTACTAATAGTTGGCTATATTAATATTGGATTTAAATACAAAAATTCTATTCATTTTATAGAACCTGTCATTTTATTATTATTTTTTTTTATTGAACATTATTGGAACAAATCAGTTAATACAATAAAATAATACATTTTAAAAAAGGATAATATGGAAGACAAATATAGCCTATATATATGTATATATATACAATGATACGAAATTAAAGATAAAGATGCAATGAATCAAACTATGCTACATTCAAAAGTTCGTCATACAATTTTGACACTTTTTATTGTCAATTGTTTTGGTGACATAATTAAGTAAAGTCATAAAAAATAAATAATTTGGGTATTGTTAAGAAGAATCACTTTTTTGAATAAAATGTTTTGCCAATAAAATAATTACATTTACTATATAGCCTATGTATATATTTATACATATATTTATACATTCTATATTTCCTCACTACAGTGAGAGAAATAACAGATTATATCACACAATGTTAAGGCAATATACAATGGAATTTTGACAGATCAGACCAAAATTATTTGACAGAAAAAAAGATGATCAACTGACTCACGCACCTGCCCACCTGCCTTTGTAAATAGAATGTGTGACGTCGTTGCGTCATTTCCACGTCGTGCGTGCGCGCGGCCGAACATGGCGACGTCCCTCGGCTCAAACACCTACAACAGACAGAACTGGGAAGATTCGGTATGTTTTAATTTAATTAATTTATCGAAAATGTGATGCACTGCAGACTACTTCAAACATGTGTCTGTTTCTTCGTTTACTAAAAGAAAGAAACATTTTCAAGACAGTTTTAGAATAGCGAGCACTATGCGCGTGCGTGGTGGTCAAATACTCATTAGAATATCAAATAAATAGTTAATGAAGTTTACGTAGATATAATTTTTTTTAATTTCTTTTAAATAAATGTCTAATATTTGTTTCAACAAATGTCTTTACATAAATGTCAAATATTGGTTATGAATATTTGACATTTTCTGGATAAAATGTTTGTTTACGTGTTGTTTTTATTGTGCAGTCCACAAACTAATCATTTTAGAAGAGACAAATGAAAAACTGCAAAAGCAAACAAGCTTAAACGTTGACAAAGGGATTGTTAAGGGTAAAACCTATAAAATATCATGATTAAGGTCACTCTCTGATGCAACAAACTGCTTATCTGATTATTAATTATTAAATCTAACTTTTATTTAATATCTTTGTGTATTTTGTCGTTAGGTTGTATAATATTGTCTTCATGAAAGCTTTTTTCTCATAAACCAAATATTAGCAAACAATCATTAATCCAAATAGTCACTTGTCACATGTTATGGCATCAGAATTAATGCTGCAATCATAACTGAGAATTGTGATTTGTCTGAATGTCGTGCACACAGACTGTGATGAGAAAATAAGTATATGAGTTGAATTGTCTGTCTGATCCTGATGGATGAAGTATCATCTGTGCTGCTGTGATTGCTGAAACTATCTTTAGCTCGTCTAATGAGGTGAAAGACATGCTAGAACTTGTTGAGGGAGCAGTTTACACAGAATCTGTGAAGATAGCATAGAGATTGACCCTCGTATGATCACAGATGCAATATTGCTGGAAATAGGTCGACATGTGGCGATTAAACATGTCTGAAATTATGAAAATGTAGTGATGTTGCCTTACTCTGAAGTAAAACAGGTTTTGTGTGCATGTTGAATACACATGCGTTGCACATTTTCATCATTATATATAAAAAAAAGTTTTCTAACACACTTTTCAATTTTGTGATTTATAAAAAAAAAAAAAATTCATCATGAATATCATCATGAGGTTTTTTTCTTGAGGTTTTTCTTTTTCTTGAGGTTTTACCCAAAAGAAGCATTTACTAACCTTGTCATTAACCCCCCGCTGCTGTTCGGTTAGTTTTGACCGAAAATTTTTACGTTTTTGAATTTTTTACTTCATCGGAATGGTACGAAATTTGGTTAAGGTTCTGGCACTTGCTGTGTGAACACGGACATTATTCGAAAAGGTTAAATGGTCCTGAAAAAAAATTGTCACACTTGTGGTGTTCGCAGTTAAAAATTTCATTTCATCTAGTGGAAGTGTTTGGTATTGCGGCCAAACAATATATCTTACTGAAAGTTATTTTTTTTTAGATATAAACCCTTAAATTTGGAGCACAAATTGTTTAGATTCATGGCTTTGATTTTCTTGCAGTTTCAAAGAAAAACGTGTTTTTGAAAATATACTTTTCATATCAAAATTCGAAAATAGTATTTTTGTGCATTTTTTTGTGCAATTGCAACGTACAATTCTGTAACCTTTTTTTTAAGTTCACTTTTTAATCTGCCAAGTGTCGTCTTTGAAAAGAGATCAAACTGAAGTCTGTGCTCTAAATTTTTACGACAGTTTAAGTTGGAAATTTAATGCTCAAAAAGTGGATAAATGGATTATAAATACAACATAAATACATTTTAGTCCCATAAAATCCCTTAAAAATACAAAATATTAAATAAAAAACATTATCGTACTAAAATATAGTACATTCATTGAAATAAAAAAGACACTTTTTTTTCTCAAGTGTCTGAAATGCTTCAATCAAGGATTCAGTCTCTCTAAGCCCCGCCTCTCTGAGAGGTGCTCTGCTCTGATTGGTCGGACGGCCCAGTCTGCTGTGATTGGCCAGAAACCAAACGCTCATTATCATATCTGAATCTCAGCTCTTGACACACAGTGATACGAACAGTAACGATGGCGTGGGTTTTACCGTATCTATCTCAGAAAACAGCGTCTTCTCCACATGAACAACACAAACCAAACTGTACTTTGATCTTTGAAACTTTGCATACCTTTTACATTCACAAACAGCTGTATTACACACTGCATGAAATACAAGTTTGATTCAACCATCAAAATATGAGGAAAATACTTTAAATATGCGGGAAGATCAAAACTCTAAACTTATCAACACTAAACTACAGCTACAGGTTTTATTTTACTATGCATAGAAAAACAAACACTCACAAGAAAAGCACACAATGACGACATATTCAGTTTTTAATATTTTATAGGTTCTGTCTTGTTTTTGCATGTATTTATAATGTCTTTGTATGGCAGCTTGGACAAAAATGATATTATGTTTCATTGCATTATCACAAACACAACTATGCAATATGCTGACAAAATCCTTGACAATTTTTTAATAATATTTGAATAAAGATGCCAATTTCCCTTTTTTTGCCACTACTGTATATCAACAATATAAATGATCCTCTGGATTAGATCTAGCTATTTTGTATTTATTATTTTGTCTAACATATATATATTTCAGTGTCACAGTGTCTCGGGCACTCAGCAAATATTAATAATATTTTTTTTAAGCAAACAGTTTGCCTTTCTTCATGGTCTCTCTTGCATTTACTGGCACTGATGATGACTTCTCATTTATTTCTATTTTATTTTAACATGATATTTGTCAAGTGTCTGTACATTTTGTTGTCCTGATTGTCCGAGTGTTCTCCCTCCAGGACTTCCCTATTCTCTGTCAAACATGTCTCGGGGAAAATCCATACATTCGCATGGTAAGTGATCCAGTTTTTTTTTAAAGGGTTCATCGGATGCAAAATTTACTTTTATATGGTGTTTGCATATAAATGTGTCTATGGACACAACCACCAGACAATGAAGAAAATCCATTCACTCCTTTTTTTTATCCTCAATATCCAGTGTTTTTTATCCTTTAACACTCTCAATAATCAAGCCGTTTCGATTTTCTGAGCAATATGATGTCATAATGCTCATGCTCTGCCCACGACCGCTGACAGACTGTCCCGTATTAGCATATTTCCTGTATTAGCATATTTTCAGTATTAGCATATTTCCCGTATTAGCATATTTACTGTATTAGCATATTTCCCATATTAGCATATTTACTGTATTAGCATATTTCCCATATTAGCATATATTTCCTGTATTAGTATATTTCCCATATTAGCATATTTCCTGTATTAGTATATTTCCAGTATTAGCATATTTCCAGTATTAGCATATTTCCGCCCTCAGCCATTTGTATACAATGGATATGAGCAGTTGCTCATTATCATTTAAAGAGACATGCACCTCATTATCATTTAAAGAGACATGCACCTCATTATCATTTAAAGAGACATGCACCTCATTATCATTTAAAGAGACATGCACCTCATTATCATTTAAAGAGACATGCACCTCATTATCATTTAAAGAGACATGCACCTCATTATTATTTAAAGGGCACCTATTATGCAAAATTCACTTTTACATGGTGTTTGAACATAAATGTGTGTTGGCAGTGTGTGAGCAAAACCACCCTAGAATGATAAAAATCCACCCAGTAGTTTTTTTACTATCTCAATAAATCACAAGCACTGTCTCAGAACGCCCTGTTCTAGATTTCCCTCACTGTGACGTAGAAATGCGCTAAGCCCCACCGACGCGGTTTGATTGACAGTCTGGTTTTGGCATAGACCCCGCCCTCTGTGATCTGCATCCTCCATTGTTTCAACGACAGCCGGTGTGTAATGTCTCATAAGAAGTGTAACTTAGGTGTTCTGTTGTGGGATGTAAGAATGGACATAGTAGTCTTCACTGACATCAGAGCCACTGAAAACGCAGCGGATGGATTTTATTTATGAAGAAACGCCGCCACTTAAACT
>NC_138732.1:3970566-4013066 GCF_965113295.1 Leuciscus leuciscus | reverse complement strand
TAGATAAGTGTCTATTACCAACACAATCCAGTCTGAAGTTCATTAATACACCGTTCGACCGGACATAACTGTTTTATATATATAAATATAGGTTATATGTGTTTGCGCACGTGATATCAGGAAGCAGCGTAACACACACATGACGACAGGAGTGACGGCGGTGTGCAAATCGAGTTACTCTCCCACTTCTGCTAGTTCACTGAGATCTCTTATCCCGTGCGGATTGGCCATTAATATTACAGGTAAAATTACATTACTCCATCTACCCTTGTAAAGTTAATCCCATCCGAATAGGGCTTAGTTTAGTTTATTTAACAGGGACCAGAGTTAGCTAGATCGCTAGTTTCCATCTGTAGTCTCTGGGCTGGATGTTGCATTTACAGTTACATTTAATTATTTAGCAGACGCTTTTATCCAAAGCAACTTACAAATGAGGAGAACAATAGAAGCAGTGAAACTAACAATAGGACAACAATATGTAAATGCTTTGACCCTTCCCAGTTTAGTCTAATGCAGTGTACAAAAAAAAAAAAAAAAGATATAGAAGAGAAGAGAAATGGATCAAGTGTTGCCGAAAAAGATGCGTCTTTTTCTTGAAAACCTCACGCAATTATCTCATCTACAGACGCATAAGAAAAAACTTTTGATTAATCTGAATGTCAAATGTTGTTACATAAAATTACAGCACTTTATTACAATCCAGAAAAAAGAAGAAAATAACAATAATAATATCACATCACAATATAACAAATTACAATATCAAATCACAAAAATCTAAATGAATGATCACATGATTGATTTTTCTTAAGCCATATTTTAAATGCAGTTTTAAAAATACTAAATGATGTACACTTTATCATAATATGATATTTCTAATATGAACAGGCACTGAATTTCATCTTTCTGCTGCTCTAAATGAAAAAGCTGATTGTCCAAAGACAGTTTTCTTAAATTCACACACACACTCACACACACACACACACACACACACACACACACACACACACACACACACACACACACACACACACACACACACACATATGTTAGTTATGTTTTTTGTGCCAAAAACGGTAATAGTTTATATTTCAAGACTGTTTTTCCCTGTCTATCTGACCTTTAGAATTCGATAGTGTTTTTATGCTGCTTCATCTTAAAGAAAATCTCTCTTTGCATGTGAAATAAGATGAATGAGATTCGCAGATGAAGTGCATGTTCACTGTCGAGTCATTTTATAACTTCGTTACAGTAAATGTTCCTTTCGTTTCAATTTTAACGGTGTTTTTATCACTGTTATTTATTATCATTTAGATACTAAAGTTATAGTTTGTTGATATTTTTTATGTTTTTATTTGTATATATTATTTATGCATCAGTGCATCAGGTTAAACTAAATGAAAATGAGAAATGTTGCTTAGGCAACTGAAATAAAATAAATGTAAGTTTTTAAAAAATATATATTTTATTATATTTCAGTTCAAGTTTAATTTAAAGTGATAATTGTTTGTTTTTTATATATATTTTGATATAATTCAGGGATTGATTCAAAAAGTTAATATGACATTCATTTAATATGACATTCATTCAAGACTAGTGTCTTTTTAATAAGAACGATTAGGTTAAATTAATTTCAACGGTTAAATCAAAATCCTGATTTGGCTAAAATGAAATCAAGCAGAAATTCATGTTGCTTTTCATGGAGGAAAACAGCTGCAATGCTGACGACTGTCCACACGGTGGCAGTAGCAGTGTTGAGACCATGTTTAATTAAAGAGCCCATAAAGTCTTGATGATGTTGTTTCAGGCTCTACTAGAACAGGTTTTCCTGCTTGAATGTTGATTATTTTCCTCATATTCTCCATTGTTGCGGCTCCTCTCTTCCCAGTCTGTCAGTAACGCTCTGTTTACTTCCTGTCTCTATGAAGCCCCTCCTTCTGAAAAGCACACTGTGCTCTGATTGGTCGGCTGGAGCAGTGTGTTGTGATTGGTCGAGCGCTTCGAGTGTGTTTGGGAAATGTCCCGCCCCTTCCCATAACTGCCAGTTTAACACACTACTAACTAACTCAACCAGGCCCCGCCCCTTTATTCTGCGCATTAATTATGTAAATGAGGAATATTGTGACGTGTTCGTTCCCGGAAGAAACTCAAGACTACAATGGAGGCGTTTCAGGAGTTCAGAAACACTGACACTGATATAGAGAAGAACTGTGTGACTTTGCAGAGCTTTTCCATGCTCAAACAGCAACGACATATTAAGAAATCATAATATCTCCTCTTTCAATCACTAAAATGATTTCTTTCTCATCAGACATGAGAAGCCCACAGACCCTGAGGATCCTCTGGCCGATCAGAACATTAAAGATCGTTATTACGGCATCAACGACCCGGTGGCGGATAAACTCCTGAAGAGAGCGTCCACCATGCCTCGACCGGAGCTTCCCGAGGACAAGTCCATCACGACGCTTTACATCGGAGGACTGGGAGAAAACCTCACGGACTCTGAGCTCAGGTGGGAGGAGCTTCAGCCGGAGGATGATTGACACCTGGAAGTGTGTTTTCAGTGTGTTGGAGTGAAGTTATAAAAAAATATTTTTTTGTGTAACACTAATGTGCAATGGCATATTGTCATAGTTTTTGTGCGCACTGCATTGTGGGATAGTTGTGCATGCCTTGTGCTCTCTCTGGTTGAATCATGCACAATCATGTATGTAATTCCATGCATGCAAAATATAATGTAATACATAATTGTGAACATAAAATGCATTTAGCAGATGCTTTTAATCAGAAGCATTCAAGTTACATATTTTATCAGGCCTTGCATTCCCTGGGAATCGAACCCATGACCTTGACGTTGCTAGTGCATAATTTATTTATTTTTATGTATGAAATTACAAAATGCACAGGATACACAACCAGAGCGAACCGCATGGGAAACAGTATCCCACAATGCAGTTCGCACAACTTGAGTTTCCATGTCCATTGTGACAAACACATGCATTCAAAATAACAATTCATTGCAGTTAATGAAAAAAAAAAAGTTATATTTCTACACAAATTGGATAAAAAAATGCACACACACACAAAAAAAAACATTGGCGAGATATTGGATTGCAGAGATGTGATTTTTGTGGTTGTAATGTTAATAAATCAAAGGGCTTAATTTCCTTATGCAATAAGGAATAAAATAATAATAATAATTTATTCACAATTATAACTTCCTGTGTATTTGTGCATTTATTTTAATAAAACCATGAAAAATGTCTGGGTCATAATTTGCAATAATTTATTTATTTTTTATTTATTTATTCTATATTTTATTTTAGAATGCATTTTGACCCAGACATTATTTTATTCATATGAATCATACATATGCACACACACACACAAAAAAAACATTGGCGAGATATTGGATTGAAGAGATGTGATTTTTTTTTTTTTTTTTGAGAATTGTGGTTATTTTTATTCACATACCCTTTTTTTTCTGGTGAATTCTTCATTTTTGACCATCAATACACTGCAACGCTGTCAACATGAACTCACACCCCAGAAATCTGAACACACTTCTTTAATACCGCAAGAAAATGCACTCCTTGGTCAGAGTGAAATAGATGAGATTAAAGAGTTTACATGCATGTTATATTACGCGTTTAATCGCAGTATTGTGTTAATCTCATAATGAGGGTCATGTAAATGTAGTCAATGTTTGCACACTATTTCACATACTATTGTTTTTAAGAAGTAGTGTGCAATAATCAGTGCACTAGTATTCTATTCCAACCTTGTATTTTCATTTATGATTTATATTTGACTTTAAACACTGTGTTTTGTCTTGGTCTCGTCTCTCAGGAATCATTTCTACCAGTTCGGTGAGATCCGCACGATCACACTGGTTGAGAGACAGCAGTGTGCGTTCGTCCAGTTCGCCACTCGTCAGGGTGCAGAGCTCGCGGTGGAGAAGTCCTTCAACAAGCTCATCATTAACGGGCTCCGGCTGGTGGTGAAGTGGGGTCGCGCTCAGGCTGCCAGAGGGCAAGAGGCCACCGACGGGTTCAGCGAGATGGGCACCAGACTACAGCCGGTCCCGGGTCTCCCCACGGGTGTGTGTGTGTGTGTGTTACTGCCATATGGGTTGTAATGTTAATGAATCAAAGGGCTTAATTTCCTTATGCAATAAGGAATAAAATAATAATAATAATAATTTATTCACAATTATAACGTCCTATGTATTTGAGCACTTATTTTAATAAAACCATGAAAAATGTCTGGGTCATAATTTGCAATAATTTTATTTTATTGTTTAATTACAGTATTCTATATTCTATTGTATTTTAGAATGCATTTTGACCCAGACGTTTTTTTATTCATATGAATCATACATGTATATATAATTATAGCTTCTTGTGCATATGTGTATTTTATTTTACTTTAATGAAAACAAATTTCTGGGTCATATTGCACCCCAAAAATATACATAAATAAAGTAAAAAAAATTTTTGGGGAATGCAATATGATTTTTATATGGGTTTTTATATCAATCACCTACTTATGATAATGAACAATATTCCCTATTTATTGTGATTTATTGTATATATTATTATAACTTTATTATTGCTGTTACTTTGCATCGTGACTAACACCATGGTAAAATGACTGTAAAGCACGGTCTCTCACAGCTCGTGTGATTATATCATGTGTATATCGCAGCTCTACCGCCACCTTCTGCTCTGGAGGAGGAAGCCTCTGCCAACTATTTTAACCTGGACCCGAGCGTCTCTCCTGCGTTCATGAACATCAGTCTGCCACCAAACACACCAGCGCCCGGTACACACTTCACCTCCACTCACACACTGCATGCTTCCACATATCGGCAAAAATATCTCTATGGTCCTAAAGTAGGCTTCATTTTCCTTAAATTAAATTAAAATGATTGAATACCATTTACGAATAATATGCATTTTGTATTTTGATATTTTCATGAAAATTTAACCCATTTCCCCCAAACTGTAATTAATGTTGTGCAAAAAAATCTTATTTTCCACATTAGAGTAATCAGTTGTTGATTTACAGTAGGTAACTGAGAATTTGGGTGTATAATTAATGCTTGATTAGTTACAAAAAATCAGTTAAAAGTTAAAAAAGTTAAATTAGTTAAAAATTAAAAACATCTCTATGGTCCTAAAGTAGGCTTCATTTTCTTTTTGCAAAATGTGCTTTTTATATAATACAACCAGTGCTGTTATTGTTAAGGGAAATTAAAATGATTGAATCTGCCCCAAAATGGCTCTTGCATGGTTTATAAGTGTCTGGTTGTGGTTTCAGGTTTTGTGCCTCCCGTGTTCCAACCCGTGGGTCCTCCTCCTCCTCCTCCTCCTCCACGCCACATCCATTACCCTTCCCAGGATCCTCAGCGCATGGGTGCGCATGCCGCCGTTCGCCACAGTGACTGATATGAGGCCTGTTATTGAACTGTGAAGGTGATGTCATCAGGGGGTGGAGTCTAACCTGTGACATCACTCTGAGTGATTGACTGGAACACTATGGGAAGTGCCAGTTCTGGTTATGGTAGTGTGAGACATCATCGTGCTGAATCTGTGAGCTTTTTGTTTAGAAGAAACGACTCACAGTGAGTTTACATTGAAAACGAAGCACCGTTTACAAATATGCATTTGCATTTTTGACATTTTCTTGCAAATTGTAATTAATGTTGTGCAGAAAATATTTTTTTCCCCATTGAGTTATCAGTTGTTGCATTACAGTAGGTAACTGAGAATTTGGGTTAATAATTAATGCTTAATTAGTGCTTTTCATGCAACAAAAAAAAAAACTTTATGGTCCTAAAGTTGGCTTCATTTTCTTTTTGCAAAATGTGTTTTTGTTTTTTCATTTATTTGATGTTGATTGTGAGATTCACAAACCCACACACACATTTCAGTCTTGCATCTAGAGATTTAACAAGCATAAAAATTGTGTCAAGGATGCAACTATATTCAAAAACATTTTTAACACGAGATATTTGAGTAGCCACTGTCTTGCATCAAAGAAAAAAAAAAATATATATTTTGTTTATTTTTCTGATACTTTTCAGTTTCTTATTTTGCAATGAAACATTTTTTAATGAACTGTCAGTGCTTTTCTTTTGTTGTAACATGAAAAAAACAAAAAAACAACAAGGACTTTATTGAAAGAACCTACGTTTACCATTTTCTTTTGTGAACATTAAACTAGCTGACATTAAATGCACCGTCTGCTCTGCTTTTAAGAAACACAGCGGCTCAAAAAGTATTCAGACACTGTTGCATTAGATAAACAAATATCAAAGCATGTCATTTATCTTCAGAAAGATGCACAAACACATTTTACAAGCAAAAACATTCGACAAAAAGAGTTTGGTGTTTGATATTTAGTCCTCTAATGCAATGTTGCATGTGCCTAAAGTGTCCAAATACATTTTAGGGCCGTTTTAAGTGTGAATGCACGCATGAAATGCCAGTATTTAGAAGTTCTGAATGATTGACTCATTTCTTATTGTATAGATGTGTTAAAGGATTTGTCTTGTTCTAGGAGAGCAACCAAGCCTTCCCTCATCCTGAGCTAAAACATCTCCTCATCCTGATCATCTTTGTCATGATGTTTAATTTTGGTTTTCAAAATGCTCTCCTCATGCATTTCACCTGCAGGGAACTTAATGGGACGGTCCTAAAGTGCAAAGCGCAGGTCTTTCCGGCGCGCCAGTCTTCTCCTCTGTGGATCAGCGTGGAGCTCACAGGTCATTGGACTCGGGCGAGTATCCGACGCCCCATCCCCGCGGGGCTCTGTTGAAGTTGCGGCGTTTGGACATGGTGGCCAAGGTCATGCCAGGAAGATTTTCAGTCTCCAGAGCTTCAAACCCAATAACAGGAATCACCCTCTGACTGCGCACAGGACCTCCAAAGGGCACCGCGGCTCTAAAATACAAACCAAACGATGAAGAGTTGAGCTGAATCTGAAAGGCTACATCTGCATTAATCCGGATACATATGAAAACCGTGTTTTCGTTTCAAAACGCTCTCTGAAAGCTCACTGAGGTGATACCCGAGAAACCAGAAGTAATAGAAGTTCCCTGCTATTCTTCTGGCACAGTTATTTTATTAGCAAAATATGCCGCCACTCACTGATTCGTCCAGGTCACTCACAATTAGGGTTGCAAAGGGGCGGAAAATTTCCGGAAAGTTTCCGGTAAATTTCCATGGGAAGTTAAGCTGGGGAATTTTGGAAATATTCCATATTAGTGTGTGTGTGTGTGTGTGTGCACCGTGCTCTCTCGCGTCTTTAGCATCAGTAAAATGCGATCGGTTAATTTGAGCATCAAGTTGTAATCACGTATCGAATCAAATGAAGATTTTATCAGCTGGTTCAGTGGCCAATTGTTTGGATTTAGAAAATATAACGCGCGCTGCATATTTAGTCATTTTGGCTCAGATACAGGATAATACATTCGCTTTAACAAGCAGGCTGTTCATTACCACGGCAACCGCTTGCGCGTCCACTCTGAAAGTAACTGTACACATAAGAGACGGATAGATACATTATTTAAGGTTATTTATATTCGTTCGATTATTGATATATACTTCCCCCCCGAAAATCACGTTAATTTTGAAAACGTAATTCCTTTTGTGGATCCTCTTGGTCTTTCTTCCATGTTTCTTTGACAGATATCAGTGTCTCAGTGTCACGCACGCTGCACGTGAGTTAACCACGCCTACTTATTTACATGTCGCGGTATACACGGAATAAAAAATTCTGTTACGGTTGATTTTCTTCCGCGGTAACGATATATACCGTCATACCGCCCAGTTCTACTTATGTGGTAAATAAAGTTATGCTATCTTATTTAGCATCTAACTTATCAGCTTGCTATCTACTAGATGAATACATTTGTATGTGATATTTGCAATTTAAACATTTAATAAATATATTTCCCCATAATATCATCAAAACTTACTTCACTTTGTTTAGTCCACAGGCTCAAATGTGTGCCTTTAATAGTCTTGTGCTTTGGGCTTCTGTACATGTGATGGAGGCATGCACAGTGCCAGTAGGGGGTGTGGTCTTATGCACAGTGCCAGTAGGGGGTGTGGTCTTATGCACAGTGCCAGTAGGGGGTGTGGTCTTATGCACAGTGCCAGTAGGGGGTGTGGTCTCAATAGCCATGAAGTAAGCAGTGTGCTATGTGCATGTGATTGAGGAATGGCATGGATATTCAAGTGTATTTGAATGGCATCTGTTTGTTTTAGTCAAGATTATGCTAAAATATACTTTCCTCAACTATATTTAAGTTCCCTATGAAGAACCAACCTTCAACTTTGAAAATTCCCAGTTTATTCCCTTAAATTCCCATTAATTCCCATGGAAAGTTTCCATCTTTGAAAATTCCCAGAATTTTGCAACCCTACTCACAATTGCCATTCATTATATGGTCTTAAACGCAGTTGTCATCATGTTTTGCTGCAGGACAGCAATTGTTAGTACATTTTCTGTCATCTTTGCAGGAATGTAATGTGAAGATCTATCTTTAGCAACACTGAAAGTGAATAGCACATATAAGATTCATTAGGGCTCTATGTAGAACTCTAGGGTTCTTGACTCAATTTGAAAAAATGCAAAATGCAACCTAGGGTGTTTTTGTTCATCTACCCGAGGCAAACTTTCGTGTAAAAGCATAATTAGGATGGAAACGCCACTTTTAAGATTGACCGTATTTTCGTTTTCGGTCAAATTGCCTTATGAATGGGAGTGTTTGGGGCACGACTATGATAGCATCAAAATCGCTATTTTTAAAACACTAAGAAGGCTCGACACAACATGAAACTGTGCTGGAAGTCTCACCAGAGGCTCTACACATGAACTCCAGCATTGAGAACATTGTTTGTGTACACAGAGTTTACTAAAAAGAAAGATTTTGAACAACTCACTGTGTTTCCGTCCGCTGACATTTTGACAGTCAAAAATAGTCGATCTCCGAATGCAACGTAACATGGAGGAGAGTAAAGATGGAAAGCTCCTAAAGCTTTGCTCCATAGAAATTCACGGATAATTAGTTGTTTTGTCGTTAGTGAAAATCAATATTGATCTTGTATTTGAAAAAGGATGCTCATATTATAAGAAACAATACTAAAATTCAGAGTCAGTTCATTTGTATTCGGAGATCAACTATTTTTGACTGACAAAATGCCGGCGGACGGAAATATTTTTGTCTAATATTTTTGCAAAAACAGTTTAATGCCCGGTAAAATCACACGGCCACTGGCTGGTGAGGCAAAAAGTTAGTTTTAGGCCCTGGTTCTCTATAAGTTGAATTGTCTTGAGTGCATAATACTTTCAGGTTTAACAAGTTATTTAAATTTTTGTCTAGTGATAAAGTATGTTTACGAGCTGCTTATTCATACAATTTAATTAAAGTGATTCCTTGAAAATAAATCCATAAAATTATCCCATGATGGCTAAAAGGTTCTGTATATGATGTGCCTGACAGAACCCTTTAAGGAACCTTTTCTTCTAAGCATACATCGATATAAACATAGCTATGAGTACAATATGCCATCGTTTTAAAATACCCTTTGTTTTCACAATCCACACTAAAATGTGGGAAAAAAACTGTTTTTCTTCAGGATTTCTTCAGAAACCTGTTTTTGCAGGACAAAAATGCCGTCTCAGTGTGGAAAGAAGACCAAAACATTGAGAAAAAGCATTTTCAAATGTATCCAGATTAGTTTAGACATATAATATGACATATTTCATAAGTATTCAATGAGATTGAATGGTTTTATCCATCAGGTCTTGATGGTATGAAGTGGGCATTCAATACAAGAGCTTATCTTGAATACAACTGCTTTAAATTTCGAGAAACTGCATGTAATTTTGTCCAGTTTCATCACATAATGCACCCAGACCTGCCATCTCAAGATATCCCTGCCTCTGGATAGGACTCAACCTGGTGACGCAATTCTAGTTTGTATCTGAGATTCTCCCGTGTGCCAGCGGTTCCTTAAATAGTTCCTCAGTCATTCGCTCCTCTGTGGATCTCGTTTCAAATGGGAAGACGCAGTGGAAACACTGAAGCTCTCTTAAGTGCACTTCATAATTTGATAGGGTGGATTAGTCTTGTTGGCTCTGTTTAAGTAATCATCACGCATGAAGCTAATGTGCCAAAACCTCTCAGTGACCCTCAAGGCCGCTTCGTGTATCATGTTTTGCCTTCGTTTTATGATCCTGTGGAGAATGGACTTAATCCCTCCCAAATAAAGAAGTTGTTATAGGGGAATCCCAATCCTACTCGGATGTCCCAACCCTACATGGGCCGCAGTATTGCGTGTCACGTTCTTGTGATTGAGGCAACTCTTTCTTTTTTGTTTCCGCCATCCAATAGGTTTTCGGTCAGATTTGCACTCTCACAACTCCCAGTTCCTTCAGTGAGTTGAAGTAACGTGCAAATTAAAGTCGATTGGTAGGTCACGAGCTCATGTGGGTGACAGAAGTTTGAATGTGCCCTGCATTATTATTTTCTTTTTTCATTATTTTTACACTTACATTTATTTACTTAGCAGGCACTTTTATCCAAAGCACTTACAAATGCCTTGCATATCTTTTTACTTAACTTTACCCCATCATTATCTGCGATTTTGTACAGTATCTTGTGATTGAGACAGCCCTTAAAGGGGTGGTGTAATGCCCTTTTCACAAGATGTAAAATAAGTCTCTGATGTCCCCCGAGTGTGTGTGTGAAGTTTTAGCTCAAAATACCCCACAGATATTTTTATATCGCATGTTCAAATTGTCACTTTTTGAGGGTGAGCAAAAACACACCGTTTTTGTGTCTGTCCCTTTAAATGTAAATGAGCTGCTGCTCCCGGCACAGGGGGCGGAGCTTCAAGAGCTCATGTCCTTTTACCTCACACACACATGCACTGAAAATTTCAAAAACTTTTAGCCTTTTATGTTCAAACTGAAGTCAGACAATGATGGAGAGACTCAAGAAGAAGTGACAACATGTAGAAGCAACAGGACATTTCTGAATGGTTAGTTGATGAATTTATGTAGCTTATGTGTAGTTATCTTCTAGTCATTGATTAGCATATTCTGTCTTGATAATCTATAAATCGTGTTCGGGGGCGGGGTTTATGTAAATTCTAGGGTTGGTGATGTCACTAACCTGGGAGGAATGTGGTGTAGTCTCTACCAGCCGTTTGTTGTAGTCCTTAAAAAGTGATTTCTTTAAAAGCAAATATCTCCCTTTGCTTTGAACTTTGAGCGTCGTAACTTAGCAGATGTTGTTTATGATCAAACAGAAACATTACACACTAACTAAAGTTAGAAAAGTTCAATCATAATCAACCACCCCTTTAAAATGGCCGACTCCCTGATAGGTGCCCTGACTACTGAACGAGGGAGCTGATTGAGACATACCCTTAGTATGTCATAATTATATGGAGACTGTTACAGGGCTTGAATTTCGGCGTCGTTTTGCACGTAATTTTACTCATTCCCGCAGATTTTGTGCTCAAACACCCAAAGTGCAGCATATAAAGACGCCTCTCAGTACTAAATTGAGTCTTTTTCATTGTTTATTACGCTTAAACAGTCACACACACACAAAACAAAGTCAAAATGCCGTTCATGTAACACAGTTATGTTTTAAGTGAACGTAAACGGTTGAGAAAGAAAACGCATGTGTAACAGTATAATGGATCGATCAGGTCTTAAAGTGACAACAGCCTAATAAACCTGCAGCCAAATTATGAGATAGTTAAAAAAAATATCTATATGGCAGTTTTTCCCCATGATATAGATGTCAAAATTATGGCCAGTGTAAAGCCGCCTTTCCACTGCACACGACAAACGACAGCCGTCGGACCGGAAGTCATTCATTTCCAATGGAGGGTCGTACGGGAGCTGAGGGGAGTTCCGATCATAATATCGGATCCGATTTGAGCTTCGGATGCATTGAAATATCTGAACTTCTGCGACTAGACCGTATGGAATCGTATGACCGTATCAAAACAATGATCGCGAAGCTAGAATGACCAATATTTTAATACTTTAACGTAAACACTATTCCTGCAAAATGGCGGTTATTAATAATTATTGCTTTAAAAATTATTATTTTTTGCATTATTAAATCAATATTTATATTGATTAGCTCTATAAAATCGACTTTTTTATTTTAGATGTATTGATTTGTTTTGTGTGGATATATTCATGCATGCATGCATTACATTCATTAAAATCATCCATTTTACCATTGTGAATTGCCGAGGGTAACACTGTGTCCTAACTACACACGACGCGACGCCGCGACACGCGATAAAAGGTTATTTTCCATGTTGATCAGAGTGTGTGTCCTAACCAGGCGCGACAGCAACACGGGACGGTTCTATTGTAGAAACGGTTTCTATTTTTCTGCGACGTCGCGCTGGAACAACAAACACAAAGTGTGGCGATGATAACCTCAGATGATAAGTTTCTTACAAACGTTATTAACGTGGCTATAATTCTGGATGCTTGAACATGTTTAAATATATAATATTATATTTACTGATAAGTATGCAGTGTCATAACTACATCTCTGACGTTTATAACAAACCAAACCGTTTGAAAATCGGTAGAAAATTTAGCAAGTTATGGTTATTTAAAAGTACATGCACCATTAACACAATGTTACGAATGAGCGAGCTCCCTGTGGTAAGATGGCCGCCGTGTGCGGACGTCAACCTCCATTGGCCAGCAGCGCGGACGAGACATCTAGCCTTTATTATATGATATCTATGGTTAGGACACGGTGTAACGGTTGCTTCACGACCAATTTCAAAGTTCCGTGCGACTGACACTAGGGGGCGAAATGCGACAATCGGATGCGAATTTCGTGTGAAGTGGAAAGGGGACTTAAATGCTGAGTGGCTAGTAACTTTGGAAAACCAATAGCCACAGAGGCTGGTTTATTATGAATAATTATGATTTAGCCTACCAAAGCATTTTTTTTCGTATGCGGAGAAAATGGTTGGGACTAGTTTAGGACAACGGCTGTGTCCGAAATCGCATACTTCCCTACTATAAAGTAGGCGAAAAACAGTATGTGACAAAATAAGTATGTCTGAATTCACAGAAGTGTGCATATGATGGATTTATGAATGGCAGTGAAGCGACGCAACTGACACTGGTAGATCACAATGTAGTACGTCCAGAATACGTTTTTAGCGGTCGTGAAGTAATTACTTATTCAAAACAAGTACCTATGCGATTTAGCACACTTGTTTTGTACCGTCTTACCTGTTAAAGCACCTGTAGTTCGCTGGCGGGAGTTTCTGCGGTGGTTGAGCAAGTATCTCAGTGTTGAGCGAGGAGAGAAGCTCTTCGCTTTCTCCCAGGGCTTCTTGCCACGGTGAACAATAAGACTTCGGGATCACCGTGGCGTTGAATTTCTCCCGAGGGATCTCTCTTAGCGGTCCGGAGTAGCCTAAAAGGATAGGATTGTGCTTTGGTGATTCACAGGGCCAATAATAGAGGGAGCTTTACTGTCCTGAAGCACATTCTAGCATGCTACAGTGTTTAGCTCATAGGGTTCGCGCAGGACTAGCACGCAAACGCATTAGCGGATGTTATTCGGACTGGTCTCTGCAGGGGAAACTGCAGATAAGGAGACGGAAACAGGAGATGGATGTTTATTAAGGGATCCACAGACGGAGAAGAACATTAGACAGAGTTAATTATGAGCGGCAGAGACGAGCTATTGATATCAGCTCATCAGATACGTGAAGACTGATGTCAAAGACGTCAGAAATATATACACGCATATTCCTCTTGCGCACTGCAAAAATCATTTTCTTAACGACTAGCTCTGTTTGATTTCCAGTTAAAAGTGAAGCAAGATAAATGTACTTGAGAAGCACCACTACATAATAGATTAGTTCCAATTATGCTTTTAAAAAATTATTTTTATGTTTTTTTATTTATTATATGGATGTTTGTTAATATATATTGTTAATATATTATATATATTTTAATAGATTCATAGATTGTGTGGTATTTTAGTATTTATATTATTCTAGTATTTATAATATTATAGTAATTAAGATTTTTAATGAGCTTTTCAGTTTTATTTTGTCTAGTAATATTATGTACTTTTGTCATTTTTAAAGAAAGGAAAACTCTATATAGCTTCATTTCAAATTTTAAATCCAACTTTAATCTTATTTATTTCTGTTTTACTTAAAGGATTAGTTCACCCCAAAATGAAAATTTCCTAATAATTTACTCACCCCAATGCCATCCAAGATATCCATGTCTTTCTTTCCTCAGTGAGGGAGAAATTATGTTTTTTGAGGAAAACATTTCTGGATTTTTCTTCTAACAATGGACTTCATTGGTTACCATCGTTTTTAAGTCCAAATCAATGCAGTTTCAAAAGTCTTTGAAGTGTTTAAACGGCTGTACGCGATCACAGCTGAAGAAGAGGTTGTTATCTAGCGAAACGATAGGTCATTTAATATATATATATATATATATATATATATATAATTTATAGACTTTTTACCTTCAATAGTTGGGATTGAGCTGATCAACAAACGGACAGGGAACTACGTCATCACGTTGAAAGGTCGCGCCAGCGCCGGCAGAAGAACCGCCCCACTGTTTACAATGCGACTGTACGTAGGAGGATAGTTCAAATAGTATTGTTTGCTATATATAGTGATAGTATTCAGTGAATATGAATATGAATAGTATATGAATAACATTCTGATGAATATGAATAGTAGTTCAAATAGTATTGCCGGCGCCGGCGTGACCTTTCAACGTGATGACGTAGTTCCCTGTCCGTTTGTTGATCAGCTCAATCCCAACTATTGAAGGTAAAAAGTCTATAAATTATATATATTTTTTTTAAATGACCTATTGTTCCGCTAGATAACAACCTCTTCTTCAGCTGTGATCACGTACAGCCCGTTTAAACACTTCAAAGACTTTTGAAACTGCATTGATTTGGACTTAAAAACGATGGTAACCAATGAAGTCCATTGTTAGAAGAAAAATCCAGAAATGTTTTCCTCAAAAAACATAATTTCTCTCCCACTGAGGAAAGAAAGACATGGATATCTTGGATGGCATTGGGGTGAGTAAATTATTAGGAAATTTTCATTTTGGGGTGAACTAATCCTTTAACCTTTATTTAAATCACATACAATTATTTAGTTCTCAAGTACATTTATCTTGTTTTGAGGATTTTTTATATTTTACTGTAGAGCCTAAAATATTATTAAAAAGTTTGTCTAAGTTTTCATGTGTACTGACTTTGAATCAAGTTTATTAACAACTTCTTAATCATAGTAAGACAATTTTACATCTATATGAATGTATGATTCACATTATCTTGCTGCCAAGGTATTTGGGTGGTTGCTAAGGTGTTGCTAAGCAGCTGATAAGTGTTTAGTGTGGTTTTTGTTTCATTGCTGGGATATCCTGAATGAATAGTTAAATGAAGTATCACAGGATATTTTTGGATTCAGGTTTGCTCAAGCATGAGCTTGAACAACAGTCGTGTTTAGTGTGTGTTATGTGATATAATGTGATTCATCCCAACTCATTAAATGTGTTTATGTCACAGTCAGTAATATCGGTCAGAAGAGCAGTGGTATTGAGTACCTGGTGCGAGGACGTTTGGGCTTCCTTTCTTGGCCACCGTGTTCTTCAGGCTCGTGACGAGACTGTGTTTTCCTGCCACTGGATACAGCAGGTTTTCTTTCCCTCCCTGCATGTCTGTCATCATGTGGTTCTGGTTGTGGATTTGATTCTGATCCATGTCGTTCTGTTGGAAGAGTTTCAGGATGGAGACGTTCGTTCAGTGTCTTTTGAATGCATGAATGTGGGACCTTTGACCTTATGGACTGGGAAAACGTGTTCCTTAAAGGCCCCTAACTAAGGCTATTTTATCGTGAAACGTCTCAACACGAATGATGCCGAGCAGGAGAATGTGAGACGGGTAAAGCCAGATTTATTAACTCAAAGGAATTCCAGGCGACATTCTGGGGATTCAAAGTAGCCATGAAATCTAAATGTACGTTTTTTGTCTTTTAGTGTGAATATGTTAGCCTTACGGTTATCTATAAGCTAGTGTGCTCCAAAACAAAAGTCACATTTAGAAGATATAAGCGTTCAAAACTTAGTCTCTCACTTCTGCCAATATGGATCAATGATTTTGATGACATCACTCTGCACTTCAGCTTCTCATCAGATTTTCTATCCAATCAAAATGCTCTCTAGAATCTGAAGCTCCGCCCCCTGCACTATAAATAGACGCTGAAGCTGCATCTGAAACTGGTCAATATTAAGGCATATCATTTTCATCAAATATGTTTCATTTTACTTGAGCTTTATTTAAATGACCATTAACTATCTTTAACAGTTTTAGTTAATGATAACAACACTGTTCTTAAGCAACAATTATCTTGTTTTTTGATATTCTAATGAAAATGTTGCCTTGGCAAATACATTTATAACCATATTTTATTTCAGGAAAAATTTACCTGTCTTATAATGCAATTTTTTTAATGGTTTTAGTTAGGGGTGTGCGATATGACGATTTTTGATCGTGGACGATTAAAATGTCTCCACGATCTGCTTTTGAAGAAATATCGTAGAACCGTGCATTATATCTGTTCTGGCGCCTGTCCCAACATACTGAACAACGCGACGTATATTCACATAAAATGTTAACGCAGCGGAACGGGACTGCAGTTCACAAAAGTTCACAATTTGCATGTGCTTTAATGCCTTGTCGGTTAAACATTTAATTCGCGTGCTGATGCGCTGTTCTAACGTGAGCGTTTCTCAGCGCGTACATGTGAAGCTCACATGCACTAAAAGCCTGTCTACCAGCGCCTTGATACTGGACTAAGTTATCTTTCGAGTCTTATTGTGCTTATACTGTTAAATACACACAAGGTTTACATAAACAAAGTCGGTTATGTCTAAAGTGAAAGCAAACTTGAGAAAATTGAGAGAAAATCTGCTTGTATGGCAAGCCGTTTTAACATTTAATCATTTAAACCGACTAGTCTCTATTTTCATGCTACTAGTACTTATTTTTTAGATACTAGTATCTATTCCATTAAGTACTAGTACTTATTCATTAGCTACTAGTGCTTATTCTTTAGGTACTAGTGCCTATTCTTTCGATACTAGTGCTTATTCTTTAGGTACTAGTACTTATTCAATAGATACTAGTACTTATTCATTAGATACTAGTTCTTATTCATTAGATACTAGTACTTATTCATTAGTTACTAGTACTTATTATTAGATACTAGTACTTATTCATTAGATACTAGTACTTATTCATTAGCTACTAGTGCTTATTCTTTAGGTACTAGTACTTATTCAATAGATACTAGTACTTATTCATTAGATACTAGTACTTATTCATTAGATACTAGTACTTATTCATTAGATACTAGTTCTTATTCATTAGATACTAGTACTTATTCATTAGATACTAGTACTTATTCATTAGATACTAGTTCTTATTTATTAGATACTAGTACTTATTCATTAGATACTAGTACTTATTCATTAGATACTAGTACTTATTCTTTAGATACTAGTACTTATTCAATAGATACTAGTACTTATTCAATAGATACTAGTACTTATTCATTAGATACTAGTTCTTATTTATTAGATACTAGTACTTATTCATTAGATACTAGTACTTATTCAATAGATACTAGTACTTATTCATTAGATACTAGTACTTATTCATTAGATACTAGTACTTATTCATTAGATACTAGTTCTTATTTATTAGATACTAGTACTTATTCATTAGTTACTAGTACTTATTATTAGATACTAGTACTTATTCATTAGATACTAGTTCTTATTTATTAGATACTAGTACTTATTCATTAGATACTAGTACTTATTCATTAGATACTAGTTCTTATTTATTAGATACTAGTACTTATTCATTAGTTACTAGTACTTATTATTAGATACTAGTACTTATTTATTAGATACTAGTACTTATTCATTAGATACTAGTACTTATTCATTAGATACTAGTTCTTATTTATTAGATACTAGTACTTATTCATTAGTTACTAGTACTTATTATTAGATACTAGTACTTATTCATTAGATACTAGTACCTATTAAATAGATACTAGTACTTATTCATTAGATACTAGTACTTATTCCAATAGTGACTAGTAACTATTCTTTTGTTACTAGTAACAAATCATTTTTTTTGCCATTGACTTCTATGGGGATCTGTCATTCAGATATCAACTATTCAGTTCTGACTAGTATGTATTCCAATTGTGACTAGCACATATATATTAGATACTAGTAGTTATTTATTAGGTACTAGTACTTATTTTTTAGATACTAGTAACTATTACTAGATACTAGTATGTATTCAATAAACACTAGTACTAAGTCATTAGATACTAGTACCTCTTAAATAGATACTAGTACCGATTAAATAGATACTAGTACTTATTCAATAGATACTAGTACTTATTCATTAGATACTAGTACTTATTCATTAGATACTAGTACTTATTCAGTAGATACTAGTACTTATTCATTAGATACTAGTACTTATTCAATAGATACTAGTACTTATTCAATAGATACTAGTACTTATTCATTAGATACTAGTACTTATTCATTAGATACTAGTACTTATTCATTAGATACTAGTACTTATTCAATAGATATTAGTACTTATTCAATAGATACTAGTACTTATTCATTAGATACTAGTACTTATTCATTAGATACTAGTACTTATTCAATAGATACTAGTACTTATTCATTAGATACTAGTACTTATTCATTAGATACTAGTACTTATTCATTAGATACTAGTACTTATTCAGTAGATACTAGTACTTATTCAATAGATACTAGTACTTATTCATTAGATACTAGTACTTATTCATTAGATACTAGTACCTATTAATTAGATACTAGTACTTATAAATTAGCTACTAGTACTTATTCAATAGATACTAGTACTTATTCAATAGATACTAGTACTTATTCATTAGATACTAGTACTTATTCATTAGATACTAGTACTTATTCAGTAGATACTAGTACTTATTCAATAGATACTAGTACTTATTCATTAGATACTAGTACTTATTCATTAGATACTAGTACTTATTCATTAGATACTAGTACTTATTCATTAGATACTAGTACTTATTCAGTAGATACTAGTACTTATTCATTAGATACTAGTACCTATTAATTAGATACTAGTACTTATAAATTAGCTACTAGTACTTATTCAATAGATACTAGTACCTATTTATTAGATACTAGTACTTATAAATTAGCTACTAGTAATTATTCAATAGATACTAGTACCTATTTATTAGATACTAGTATTTATTCCGAATGTTACTAGTAAGATTTTTTATTTTACTAGTCACAACTGCTTTTTTACTCGTCTTATGTTATGACTAGTCAGAAATGCCACTGGATAGTACAATTAAAAATCTTACTAGTAAAATAAAAAATCTTACTAGTAACATTTGGAATAAATACTAGTATCTAATAAATAGTTACTAGTATCTATTGAATAAGTACTAGTAGCTAATTTATAAGTACTAGTATCTAATTAATAGGTACTAGTATCTAATGAATAAGTACTATGGCAAGCCGTTTTAACATTTAATCATTTAAACCGACTAGTCTCTATTTTCATGCTACTAGTACTTATTTTTTAGATACTAGTATCTATTCCATTAAGTACTAGTACTTATTCATTAGCTACTAGTGTTTATTCTTTAGGTACTAGTGCCTATTCTTTAGATACTAGTGCTTATTCTTTAGGTACTAGTACTTATTCAATAGATACTAGTACTTATTCATTAGATACTAGTACTTATTCATTAGATACTAGTACCTATTAAATAGATACTAGTACTTATTCATTAGATACTAGTACTTATTCATTAGATACTAGTTCTTATTTATTAGATACTAGTACTTATTAATTAGTTACTAGTACTTATTATTAGATACTAGTACTTATTCATTAGATACTAGTACCTATTAAATAGATACTAGTACTTATTCATTAGATACTAGTACTTATTCCAATAGTGACTAGTAACTATTCTTTTGTTACTAGTAACACATTTTTTTTTTGCCATTGACTTCTATGGGGATCTGTCATTCAGATATCAACTATTCAGTTCTGACTAGTATGTATTCCAATTGTGACTAGTACATATATATTAGATACTAGTAATTATTTATTAGGTACTAGTACTTATTTTTTAGATACTAGTACCTATTACTAGATACTAGTATGTATTCAATAAATACTAGTACTAAGTCATTAGATACTAGTACCTCTTAAATAGATACTAGTACCTATTAAATAGATACTAGTACTTATTCATTAGATACTAGTACTTATTCAATAGATACTAGTACTTATTCATTAGATACTAGTACTTATTCATTAGATACTAGTACCTATTAATTAGATACTAGTACTTATAAATTAGCTACTAGTACTTATTGAATAGATACTAGTAACTATTTATTAGATACTAGTATTTATTCCAAATGTTACTAGTAAGATTTTGGATTTTACTAGTAAGATTTTTAATTGAACTATCCAGTGGCCGTTCTGACTAGTCATAACATAAGACGAGTAAAAAAGCAGTTGTGACTAGTAAAATAAAAAATCTTACTAGTAACATTCGGAATAAATACTAGTATCTAATAAATAGGTACTAGTATCTATTGAATAAGTACTAGTAGCTAATTTTTAAGTACTAGTATCTAATTAATAGGTACTAGTATCTAATGAATAAGTACTAGTATCTAATGAATAAGTACTAGTATCTATTGAATAAGTACTAGTATCTAATGAATAAGTACTAGTATCTATTTAATAGGTACTAGTATCTATTTAATAGGTACTAGTATCTAATGACTTAGTACTAGTGTTTATTGAATACATACTAGTATCTAGTAATAGTTACTAGTATCTAAAAAATAAGTACTAGTACCTAATAAATAACTACTAGTATCTAATATATATGTACTAGTCACAATTGGAATACATACTAGTCAGAACTGAATAGTTGATATCTGAATGACAGATCCCCATAGAAGTCAATGGCAAAAATTTGTATTTGTTACTAGTAACAAAAGAATAGTTACTAGTCACTATTGGAATAAGTACTAGTATCTAATGAATAATTACTAGTATCTATTTAATAGGTACTAGTATCTAATGAATAAGTACTAGTATCTAATAATAAGTACTAGTAACTAATGAATAAGTACTAGTATCTAATAAATAAGAACTAGTATCTAATGAATAAGTACTAGTATCTAATGAATAAGTACTAGTATATTTAATAGGTACTAGTATCTAATGAATAAGTACTAGTATCTAATGAATAAGTACTAGTATCTAATGAATAAGTACTAGTACCTAAAGAATAAGCACTGGTATCTAAAGAATAGGCACTAGTACCTAAAGAATAAGCACTAGTAGCTAATGAATAAGTACTAGTATCTATTGAAAAAGTACTAGTACCTAAAGAATAAGCACTACTATCTAAAGAATAGGCACTAGTACCTAAAGAATAAGCACTAGTAGCTAATGAATAAGTACTAGTACTTAATGGAATAGATACTAGTATCTAAAAAATAAGTACTAGTAGCATGAAAATAGAGACTAGTCGGTTTAAATGATTAAATGTTAATACGGCTTGCCATATAAGTACTAGTATCTAATGAATAAGTGCTAGTATCTATTGAATAAGTACTAGTATCTAATGAATAAGTACTAGTATCTATTTAATAGGTACTAGTATCTATTTAAGAGGTACTAGTATCTAATGACTTAGTACTAGTATTTATTGAATACATACTAGTATCTAGTAATAGGCACTAGTATCTAAAAAATAAGTACTAGTACCCAATAAATAACTACTAGTATCTAATATATATGTACTAGTCACAATTGGAATACATACTAGTCAGAACTGAATAGTTGATATCTGAATGACAGATCCCCATAGAAGTCAATGGCAAAAAAAATTATTTGTTACTAGTAACAAAAGAATAGTTACTAGTCACTATTGGAATAAGTACTAGTATCTAATGAATAAGTACTAGTATCTATTTAATAGGTACTAGTATCTAATGAATAAGTACTAGTATCTAATAATAAGTACTAGTAACTAATGAATAAGTACTAGTATCTAATAAATAAGAACTAGTATCTAATAAATAAGTACTAGTATCTAATGAATAAGTACTAGTATCTATTTAATAGGTACTAGTATCTAATGAATAAGTACTAGTATCTAATGAATAAGTACTAGTATCTAATAATAAGTACTAGTAACTAATGAATAAGTACTAGTATCTAATAAATAAGAACTAGTATCTAATGAATAAGTACTAGTATCTAATGAATAAGTACTAGTATCTAATGAATAAGTACTAGTATCTAATGAATAAGTACTAGTATCTATTGAATAAGTACTAGTACCTAAAGAATAAGCACTAGTATCTAAAGAATAGGCACTAGTACCTAAAGAATAAGCACTAGTAGCTAATGAATAAGTACTAGTACTTAATGGAATAGATACTAGTATCTAAAAAATAAGTACTAGTAGCATGAAAATAGAGACTAGTCGGTTTAAATGATTAAATGTTAAAACGGCTTGCCATACTGCTTGTCAAATGCTTGTATATTAGACGCGTCGCGCGCAGCTCTTAAAGAGACAGTAGCAATAGTAAGCACGCTGCCGCTTGTCCTTAAAGGGATAGTTCACCCAAAAATAAAAATTATCTCATCATTTACGCACTCTAATGTTGTTCCAAACCTGTTTTAATTTCCTTCTAATAGTTTCTATTATTTTTCTAATATTAATATTTTGAAGAATGTGGCTATCAAAACAGTATAGCTGGTCCCCATTGACTTCCATAGGAGAAAAATATACTATGGTAGTCACTGGGGTATATCAACTGTTTGGTTACCCACATTCTTCCAAATAACTTTTATTTTCAACAGAAGAAAGAAACTTATTCGAGTTTAAAACAACTTGAGAGAGTGAATTATGATAATTTGAATTTATGATAATTTGAATAAAACAACAAAATGCAAAGAGAAAATCACTCACTGCTCTTGACTGATAACTTTAATAGTAGCTTTAATAAGTATCAATGTATAATTTATACAGTGAAGTTTGTTTTGTTTTATTTTCATATTTGTTCATTTAATTACTTTCTTCAATGCTACTGTTAAATACACCTACTGTAGCTGAAAACGTAAAGCACTGTTTAGCCTATTTAATTTGTATATTAAGTTGTGTACGTGTAATGTGTATCTTTGATCTTAATATTTAATAACAAAGAAAATAATGACAAATATATTTATCTTCGCCCCTGTCTGCCATTTTTTTATTTTTTTACCTAAGGCTTTGTTTTTAAAATATGGACATTAGATTGGCTGTAATGCTAAGTCACAAAATAGTAACATTATAAACCAACATAAAAAGAATCGTGATAAAATCGTTAATCGTGATTTTCCTGAAAAAAATCGTGATATGATATTTTTGCCATATCGCCCACCCCTAGTTTTAGTCCAAGTTGACGATGATAACCCCAGTATAATAAACTGTGGTGCATAACTCTTTATCCTAAAGCATAAAGCAGGTGTGCTGTTACTTCATTAGGGCCGTGTGTGTTTACACTGGTATTAGATGCGTTTTGGTCGATCATCTGATCACAAGTAGACGAGGCAGGAACGTTCCTGCTTTTTCAGATCTTTCGATCTAATGGACAAAATAAGCTCACACAATTTACATGAGCAGAGATGTTTCTGCTCTGACAGCCTCAACACCAGCCGAACGCTGTGAGTGTGTGTTAGAAATCAGGAATGATGAGAGAACATCGTGCTTGGTACATTTTTGTCTTCAAACCAAACTTGGGTCTCAGTCGATAAAGTTTAAAGCCTGTCTGGCTAGAGCGTTTCCCATAATATTTAAAGGAACACTCCACCGTTTTTTCATATTAAACTATGTTATTCCCTTAACTAAGACGAGTTGATACATACCTCTCTCGTCTCAGTGCGTGCACTCAATCGCTCTGGCGCGCGGCGACACTTTGATAGCACTTAGCTTAGCCCAGTTCATTCATTAGGGACCAAACAGAGATGAAGTTAGAAGCGACCAAACACCTCCATGTTTTCCCTATTTAAATACAGTTACACGAGTATTTACACGACCAAGTATGGTGACACAAAATAAAACGTGGCGCTTTTCTAAGCGGGTAAAAAGGATAACTATATTGTATGGCGGAATAGCACTGGGAGCACTTCGACTCGGCGCAGTAAAAAGTCACGTTGGTTCTAATGACAGAAGTGAGAGGGAGAGGATTTTTCAGGATTGACTTTTTACTGCGCCGAGTAAAAATTCCCTATTTAAAAATGTCCCTATTTTTAAATAGTGAAAACGTGGAGGTGTTTGGTCGCTTCTAGCTTCATCTCTGTTTGGTCACTAATGAATGAACTGGGCTAAGTGCTATCAAAGTGTCGCCGCGCGCCAGAGCGATACGAGAGGTATGTATCAACTCGTCTTAGTTAAGGGAATAACATGGTTTAATATGAAAATTGTGTCGATGTTGCGATGTTGTGTCTGTTTGAACACATTGTGTTTTCACTCCCTCTGAAAGTCGTCGAAAGTGGACAAGAGCAAAACGTTTCATGGTGCGTTCAAGTCATCTCGAATAGATCGTATTTACGAGTTGAACGCACATGAACTCCACCACAATGTCGTAAATACCAGTGGGGAGCTCGGGATTTTCTCTAAGCCTCGATCTTTACGAGTTGTGGGCGTCACTGAGAAACATGGAGGAATACCACAATACTTACAGTGATATTGTCAGACTTTTCTATTTACAGCGCAGTGAGCTAATCGCCTGCACAGAATATGATGGCATTATAATATAACAATGCAACATGTAACAATAAAGTTGGCTTTATGGCTTCATAAATTAATGAAAAACATTAAAAAAACAAAGTACACCTGATGCACATATTTCTTTGTTCTTCATTTTCTAGTACAAGTGTTTAAGAACCTAGAATTTTTGTGTAATTAATTAAGAGAAAGTCCTCCGCCATCTTTACTCCGACGAAAGTGACTTGAACACACCAGCCGTCGTAAACACGACCTCGTACGTACGAACTTCCCAGGAGGACGTGAACGCACTATTAGACCCTGTTTACACTTGTGTTTAGTGTCGTCCACTTGTGATCCGATCGATCAAAACGCCTCTTGATGCTGTAAACAGGGCTTTAGTAATCAGACTTATGCCTCTTGTTGTGGTGTAGGCCTAACCCAAACTCTGAATATTTTCTCATATAAATTGCATGATTTCTTTGAAGTAGTGTCTCTTACATATATGCCGGTGTGAGTGTCTCCTGAGTTCTCCAGCGTGAATCTCTCCACTCTCCTCTGACGCTCCTGGAACATGATGGATCCTCTGTTGCTGTTCAGGTTCAACTCCTCCATCATCACATCCTTGGGAACGCTGATCTTCTTCCCAAGGTTCAGACCTACACACACACACACACACACGATCATATTGAGTTTCTTCAACTTCTTCTAGTGTTTTATATAGACCACCGTTCAAAAGTTCAGGGTCAGCAAGAGTTTTGAAAGAAATTAAAGATTTCCATTTCAAATAAATGCTGTTCTTTTGAACCTTTTCATCATAAAATCATGACAAAAAAAAGTTTCCACAGAGCAGCACAACTGTTTCATCACTGATAATAATCAGAAATGTTTCTTGAGCAGCAAATCATCATATTAGAATGATTTCTGAAGGATCATGTGACACTGAAGACTGGAGTAAATTCAGCATTGCATCACAGAAATATATTACGTTTTAAAATATATTCTTAAAGAAAACAGCTATTTTGATTTGCAATAATATTTCTAATTTTACTGCATATTTGATCAAATAAAAGCAGCTTTGAGCAGAAGAGACTTCTTTCAGAAAACTCTTACTGAGCTGAAATTATGATGAGTATATATATATATATATATATATATATATATATATATATATATATATATATATATATATATATATATATATATATATATATATATATATATATATATATATATATATATATATATATATATATATATATATATATATACAGTACAGGCCAAAAGTTTGGAGACATTACTATTTTTAATGTTTTTGAAAGAAGTTTCTTCTGCTCATCAAGCCTGCATTTATTTGATCAAAAATACAGGAAAAAAAATGTAATATTGTGATATATTATTACAATTTAAAATAATTGGTTTTCAATTTATTATACTTTAAATGATCATTTATTTCTGTGATGCAAAGCTGAATTTTCAGCATCATTACTCCAGTCTATCACATGATCCTTTAGAAATCATTCTAATATTCTGATTCATTATCAAAGTTGGAAACAGTTCTGCTGCTTAATATTTTTTCATAACCTGTGATACTTTTTTAGGATACTTTGATGAATACAAAGTAAAAAAAAAAAGAAGCAAATGTTTTAAAAATAGAATTTTTTTGTAACAACAATATACACGACTGGTCAGTCATTTGGGGTTGGTCTTTTTTTTTTCTTTCTTTTTTTGAAATAAATCACTTTATTTTATTTCATTCATTTTTTACTTTTATTCAGCAAGGATGTGTTAAATTGATAAAAAGTGATAGTAAAGAAGATTTATTTTATTAGAAAATATTTTTATTATATTTTGAATAAATGCAGTTCTTTTTAACCTTTTATTCATCAAATATATTAGACAGCAGAACTGTGTCCAACACTCATAATAAATCAGAATATTAGAATGATTTCTAAAGGATCATGTGATAGACTGGAGTAATGATGCTGAAAATTCAGCTTTGCATCACAGAAATAAATGATAATTTACAGTATAATAAATTGAAAACCAATTATTTTAAATTGTAATAATATATCACAATATTACTTATTTTTTCTGTATTTTTGATCAAATAAATGCAGGCTTGATGAGCAGAAGAAACCTCTTTCAAAAACATTAAAAATAGTAATGTTTCCAAACTTTTGGCCTGTACTGTATATGCATATATATATATATACAGTGAGGAAAATAAGTATTTGAACACCCTGCTATTTTGCAAGTTCTCCCACTTAGAAATCATGGAGGGGTCTGAAATTGTCATCGTAGGAGCATGTCCACTGTGAGAGACATAATCAAAAAAAAAAAAAAAAAAGAAATCACAATGTATGATTTTTTTAACTATTTATTTGTATGATACAGCTGCAAATAAGTATTTGAACACCTGAGAAAATCAATGTTAATATTTGGTACAGTAGCCTTTGTTTGCAATTACAGAGGTCAAAGGTTTCCTGTAGTTTTTCACCAGGTTTGCACACACTGCAGGAGGGATTTTGGCCCACTCCTCCACACAGATCTTCTCTAGATCAGTCAGGTTTCTGGGCTGTCGCTGAGAAACACGGAGTTTGATCTCCCTCCAAAGATTCTCTATTGGGTTTAGGTCTGGAGACTGGCTAGGCCACGCCAGAACCTTGATATGCTTCTTACAGAGCCACTCCTTGGTTATCCTGGCTGTGTGCTTCGGGTCATTGTCATGTTGGAAGACCCAGCCTCGACCCATCTTCAATGCTCTAACTGAGGGAAGGAGGTTGTTCCCCAAAATCTCGCAATACATGGCCCCGGTCATCCTCTCCTTAATACAGTGCAGTCGCCCTGTCCCATGTGCAGAAAAACACCCCCAAAGCATGATGCTACCACCCCCATGCTTCACAGTAGGGATGGTGTTCTTGGGATGGTACTCATCATTCTTCTTCCTCCAAACACGTTTAGTGGAATTATGACCAAAAAGTTCTATTTTGGTCTCATCTGACCACATGACTTTCTCCCATAACTCCTCTGGATCATCCAAATGGTCATTGGCAAACTTAAGACGGGCCTTGACATGTGCTGGTTTAAGCAGGGGAACCTTCCGTGCCATGCATGATTTCAAACCATGACGTCTTAGTGTATTACCAACAGTAACCTTGGAAACGGTGGTCCCAGCTCTTTTCAGGTCATTGACCAGCTCCTCCCGTGTAGTTCTGGGCTGATTTCTCACCTTTCTTAGCATCATTGAGACCCCACGAGGTGAGATCTTGCATGGAGCCCCAGTCCGAGGGAGATTGACAGTCATGTTTAGCTTCTTCCATTTTCTAATGATTGCTCCAACAGTGGACCTTTTTTCACCAAGCTGCTTGGCAATTTCCCAGTAGCCCTTTCCAGCCTTGTGGAGGTGTACAATTTTGTCTCTAGTGTCTTTGGACAGCTCTTTGGTCTTGGCCATGTTAGTAGTTGGATTCTTACTGATTGTATGGGGTGGACAGGTGTCTTTATGCAGCTAACGACCTCAAACAGGTGCATCTAATTTAGGATAATAAATGGAGTGGAGGTGGACATTTTAAAGGCAGACTAACAGGTCTTTGAGGGTCAGAATTCTAGCTGATAGACAGGTGTTCAAATACTTATTTGCAGCTGTATCATACAAATAAATAGTTAAAAAATCATATATTGTGATTTCTGGATTTTTTTTTTAGATTATGCCTCTCACAGTGGACATGCACCTACGATGACAATTTCAGACCCCTCCATGATTTCCAAGTGGAAGAACTTGCAAAATAGCAGGGTGTTCAAATACTTATTTTCCTCACTGTATATACACACACATATACTCTTGTTTTCTAATAATGCAGTGACATGCAGATATATGCCGTCCGAATACATTTTTATGTATTTTCTTTCCCCTGAGAGGTTCAAGAACATGTTTAGTGTCTGATGGCAGTCTGATCTCTTCTATTGTAACCGTCTCTGGGCTCTTATGTGGCGGCTGCTGTCGTGTTTGCTGTGTTATGAATGTTACTAACAGTGATGATTATTATTAGACTGACTCGATGTGGAGGCTTTGGAGAAATGGACTCGCCCTAAAGTGGCATTTTCAATCAGGGCATTCATGTCCCACTGGCGTATTCTTACAAAATTCCCTCTCCAGAGTCGGATTCAGCTGAGCTGGAGATGCCGTGATGCAAACGAACACACTGTTTCCACTGAAGCGTTGGGAACGTTTTCAGGAATGTTGGATGTGGAGATTCTCCTCTGTTTAAATCACTCGAGTGACTGAGGAGAATCTCTTTGATCTGTTCCTGCTCCTGTCAATCATCTCTGAGTCTCTACATGGCTGAAGTCCATCCAGAATGACCATTAGATATCTCTGATTATTAATTTTTTATTAGGATAAATAATGTCATTGGTGTTATATAAGTGTAGTCAAAGTGTAGGAATGTGTGTTTTTGTCTGTAGGGCTTCATCCGAGTGTGTGTGTGTGTGTGTGTGTGTGTGTGTGTGTGACGTACCTCCCTTTGCCTCTCTGCTCAGGATCATGGCCTGCTGCTGTCTCTGTTTGGTGAGACTATGATGTGCGTTCTGCATCTCGGTCTGCACACACATCAACATCACTGTGGATGATTTGCATCCCGCTTTTAATAATAATAATTATTATTATTATTATTATTATTTATATAATATATTTAATACAAATATTATTATTTATGTAAATATCAACAATAATATAACAACTATTATTTTTTATTATTATATAAATATTATATATTATATAAATATTAAATGTAATAATAATACTTGTTTTTGTTTAATTGATACAGTGTTCTTCTCTAGTTGTGTCCTAAAGCTTTGAAATTAATTCAAATTAAATTAATGTTGTAATTGTAACTTTCATTATATTTAAAAATATTTATTTTAATATTTAATTTCAATATAATATTGCATAAAAATGACTTATCTTTATTTTAATAAAATATTTTTAATGTAATTATATTCTAATAATGAAGTAATTATTAAAATAATACAATTATAGTATTGCATAAAATATGACTTATACATTGATACAATTTTATAGGGAAAAGCCTAAATAACAGTTGAATTTTGTGTTTTGAATTTATGTATTTGACATAAACGGATGACATACAGTGTGTTTTTATATAAAGTAAACTATGCCCCTCAAAATCAACTCCAGGGATTAAATATTGGCCCTTAATGAAATTTAATAAAAATCATTTTTTTCATTAGAGCAAATGTAATGAAAAAAGTTTTGGTTACACTTTATTTTAAGGTGTCAGTGTTACAGTGTAATTATACATTTAATTACTGAGTAATAATAATTAACTAATTGTACTTACTATAGGGTTAAGGTTAGGATTGGTGTTTGGTTAAGGGTTAATTGCATGTAATTATGCATAATTTATAGTTATTACTACAGTAACTACATGTAACGTGTAACAATCACACTGTAAAATAAAGTGTTTTTATTTTAATTCTAACTCTACTAAATGCTACAGCTAGTTAATCTGTTCTCATAGAAGAAACAGGAAGAATTTTGTCATGCTAAAAGTTCAGATTTTACAGATTTAAATGCACACAGCTGGCGTGCGGATTACACACACACACACACACACACACACACACACACACACACACACACACACACACACACACACACACACACACACACACACACACACACACACACACACACACACACACACACACACACACACACACACACACACACACACACACACACACACAAGGGATCTAAATCCCTTGTACTCTGGCTTACCTGAGTGTGTGCTGGAGAAGATGATGTTGTGTGTCTTGGCTGAGCTCTGTGAGTGTGTGTGAGTGTGTGTGAGGGTGAAGCTGCTTTCTATAGACTCACCGCCTGATGACGTCATCGCTGCTTATTTAGCCAAACGACAGGAGCTAAATGGGGCGAAGCATTTAGTCCCTGACGCGCACCTGCCAACCCCTCATAATAAAAACCTGATGCCGGTTTTGCTTGTGGAGCGGCCCAGGCCTGTCTGCATGTTGTGTGACCGTGTGTATTTGTGTTCGTTGTCATAGGAGACTGTCGCTCGATCCTAAATGTCCATTTCCAAGAACAGGGACTATAAAAAATAAAGCTGTAAGCAAACACAAAGAAGGCACCATCATGCCATCATGGCTGGGAGCATCAGACCATCTGCAACAATGAGAAATTAAAGACATATTAAGATGATTTCAGGCAAAAGGGGTGAAAAAACACAAAAACAATCATTAGTAATGTGATTTAATGGTTTATCACTTTTGACCAATAAGTGGCACTGTTACGAAATTGGTGTGGTGTGGTCAGAGTATGGTGAAAATTACACATACAAAGTTTGGTGTCAATCTGCCAAAGCATTGCAGAGATACAGCCTCGTCTATCGACACGAAATCCATAACTTTTTGTCAGACAAAATGGCGGACAGGAAGTTCGGCCGACTATGGCAAAATTGGTATCTATGTTCTCGGCATGACCCGAGGAAACTATAAAGACCAGTTTCATTACAATAGATTAATATAATCAAAAGTTATTAGCTTTTTTTATATTTTATTCTAACTTTTTACCACAAGGTGGCGCTGCTCCAAAAACATTTTGAGTTCCTTCAGGGCATGGTGCTGAAGACACATACTAAGTTTCCTAACTATACGGCAATACTTTAGTCAAATTTAGCATTTTACGACAAAATTCTAAATGGCAGACACCCAAAATGGCCGATGTGGGAAAATTGGGTATCGTTCGACTCGGCATTCTGCATCGAATTTTTGGCCAAACTGTTAAAAAGTTATAAGCAAAGAGAGCCATTTTTCATACCTCCTGACCACTAGGTGGCACTATGCTGAAACTGTGCAGCTAGCCTCAGGTCATGGTTGTCATAACACACACCAAGTTTGGTCTGAATACGCTAAAGCATTGTGGATATATAGCCTTATGTTCATTTTGGCGGGTACTTCATCGAATTCGTTCGCGTGTTATTCGAGAACGGCTTGATGAATCAACTTGAATTTCATAACTTTTTTATTCAGCAAGGACATAAGATGATCTGTTTCAATCTTTGTGAAAATCAAACAAAATATTAAAATGGCGAATCGAATCGTCTTGAGCCAAGGAAATAATTTTGTTTCTAGCCCTTATGGTTCCAAAGTTATTAGCATAAACACGAGTGCATCTTTGGAGAGTTGGTGGCGCTAGAGGGATTGAGTTAGAGACTCCAATTTTGCTATGATGACAGTTCAGACTGTCCTCTATTTTTGTACCAAATTTCGTAACTTTCCCACACGTGATTCTATGGGCTGCCCATAGACTTCCAGAGCGGAAGAAGAAGAACATGAACACTAGCGATTACATTAGAATAGACGCTATACTGTAGCGCATTCAGTGCTTGGCCCCTAATAACTGTATTAGCATCCACACCAGCGGACGATAATGTTCTGTTTATTCGAAGTACGTGCAGCTGATATTTGTTGTCTTTCGCTTTAAATGCGTGTGGTCTTTAAAGTATGGATTCTGAGGATCTTGGAGAGTTTGAAGGATCTGATTCTGAGGACTATTTGAGTTCATATCAAGAACTGTGACTTTTGATAGCATGCCACAATATTTGAGCAAATCTGAGCGCTGTTTGAGAGCTCAAGATCTTTTCCCATCTGCTCTCCATTTAATCATGTTACTTTCTGGAAACATTGAGATATTAAAGAGATCTCTTTCCTATGTTGTTGCTTTGATTCCATATTTAAGTTTAAATTGCAGTACATATCACGTAAATGAGCATTTACACTATACCGTTCAGAAGTTTGAAAAAGTATTTTGCTGCGTCCCAATTCGCCTACTTATTCTACGCCCTAAAAGTATGTACTCTTTTTGTGAAGAAAAAGTACACACTTTTGAGTGTGTAACGTTAGCAAAAGACATAGTAGTAGGCAAGCTTTGGGACATACTACTTAGTCATCTTAACGGACAGATCTGTCGCGTGCATCCGGTCACCGTAAACTGCCCTGTCAATCATCTTGTCACAGTTAAAATCCTCTATTAAATCTAATTTAATTTCCTACCGTTTCGGAGAGAAATGTAGTTGCACGTTCATCTGCCAGTCGCGGGTCTTTAATGCGGAGACTCTCCTCATGAGTTTGAAATTTGAATATAATGATGCATTTAAAAGTTAATGGCTAAACGTATCTTTACAAAAGTTCACAATGCTGCTGCAGATGCAATATAATGTAGACAACCCTGAATAAATACATTTTCGGCAGGTAAGATAATGATAATTAATCACTCAAGGCATCGATCTGCACTTCGGTTTCTGACCGGAAATAGTAGACCATCCGGGTATCTTTGGAACACTCATTTCAACGTACTACGATTTGGGATGTACTAATTCTATTTTCGAATAATATTTAGGACGGATAGAATGCGAATTGGGACGCACCGTTTTTCTTAGAAAAAAAGTCTCTTCTGCTCACCATTTTTTTTGTGGTCAAAAATACAGTAAAATCAGAATCAGAAAGAGCTTTATTGTCAAGTGTGCTTTCACACACAAGTTTTCTTGGTACTGAAGCTTCCAGTGCACAATGAAGCTTCCAATACAAATACAAGAAGAAACAGTAATACAAATTCTAAGAATAAAAATATAAACATAAAAATATGAAAAAAATATAAAAGTAGGCTACAAGGTCACAGTTGGGTTTAGTCAGAATAAACATTGACAGATTATGAACATATTTACAGTATTTTGAATAGTATGAATAAATATAAATATCACCTGAGTTTAGAAGATATTGCACCAGACAGTGGGAGTATTGCACTTACAGGCATACGCCTTGGGAGGTATGCTAACTGTTCAGAAGGGGATATACTGTAAAATATTATTAAAAAAAAACAGTAATAGTGTGAAATATTAATACAATTTCAAATAGAGGTGGATATATAGTCAAGTGTAATTTATTCCTGTGATCAAAGCTGAATTTTCAGCATCATTACTCCATATGTTCTGCCAATACGTTTATTTTGTTGTTGCAAGGAACAAATTGCCAACACTAAACTATTTTAATCTCTCCTAATACGCTTACTGTTATATCAGACATTACATTTGATGATACATTTGTAATATTTGTGAAAAAAGCAGGTCAAAGGAAAGAGCAGCATGTGTCTGTGAGAGGTCTGCATCTGTCAGTACTCAAAGTCACCAGCCGCTGACATTATAACAATAGAGCTGAAGAGTTTGAGGACGTTTAAAACCATTCCTGATTCTCCTGAGCGATTCTCGAGACTGGGACCGTGTGACTGTGAGCCGCAAACCTCTGAGACGGTCAGTTCAATTTCTCACACTGTACATTGAGTTTTCTTTAATGTGAGATTGTGACAGGTCAGGTTTCTTTGTCAACATGCTATCTGTGATTGATTTGTGCATTTTAGAAGGATAATGGGTAACACTTTATAATGATGGTCCGTCATTAATAAGTAACTATGCTGGAAGTAATGCAGGACTAATGAGTATTACTACAGTAACACTTCAGCTTCTACTGTTAACTAATATAGAAACAAGCTTAACTAATCAGTAAGTAATATCAAATTTAGGAGATAGTTCCTTATTAGGTAATCAATTAGGTAAATTGTGTTTTTTATGTTTTGTGTTATGGTTAGGGTGTGCTTGCAGGAAAGATGAGAGAGGGTTTGAAATTAATAAGATGTACTCTGTGTGTGTGTGTGTGTGTGTTTGCAATGAATATGTTGTGAGATGAGTTTTATATACTGTATATGTGCTATAAGGATGCACTTTACTAGAGTGGCTCTAATCTCGTTGTACAATAACAATAAAGTACAATAACAAATGCAATAACAATAAAGGCATTCAAATTCAAATTAAATAATTACTGAATGAGATTAGCCTCATTAATAACTATTAACTAACTGACAAATTATAAAGAACATTATCGTGTGTCTGAGATGTAATCAGTCTTCATTTTTACTCTGAATATAGTCATAAAATGCATCACTCAAGTGTTACTCAGTGACTATGCTGGAACTACTAGTGATCTGGAGTCTGGACCATTATTATAAAGTGAAAAAGATGTTTTTAATAATGGTCCAGATCACTAGTAGTTCCTGAAGAGTGACTGAGTAACGCTTGAGTAATTAGTGATGCATTTTATAACCAAGTTGAGAGTAAAAAAACACAATTGCTCACGTCTCAGACACGTTAATGTTGTGATTAGTAATTTTAAGAATTCTTCATAATTTGTCATAATTACCTTTTAGTTCTTAATAATGCCAATCTCATTACTGATTACCTAATAAGGAACTATCATAGTCCTAAATTTGATATTACTTACTGATTAGTTAAGCTTGTTTCGATCTTAGTTAACAGTAGAAGCTGAAGTGTTAATGTAGTAATACTCATTAGTCCTGCATTACTTCCTGCATAGTTACTTATTAATGACGGACCATCATTATAAAGTGTTACCGGATAATGTTTCTTTTTATTTCCTTCTATTCCTCATTGTTTCACAGTTGCATCTGGCCTGAGATTCTCTTGGACTCCTGAGGTTCAGTTTGCTGTCGGGATGTACGGGCTGCTGTGTGAAAGTCTCCATGACTTCATTAAGGAGTCGTACGGCGACGATGTGTGGAAACTGGTCAGAGAGAGAGCCGACGTCAGACTGCACTCCTTCGTAACTCATCAGGTTGGAATCTCTTATTACAGTGAGAGAAAAAATACTAAAAACTCAGAGCTCTAATCACTGAGTGAAACACAAAGATGTTTTTCATCCAGTTTAGTAAAATATCTTGTATAATATGACTTGCTGTTTTTATTTGTTTTGTTTTTATTGTATTTATATGATATTTGTATTTTTGTAATTGAATTTTTGCCATGAAAATAGCTTTGAATGCTGACATGGCATTAAATAAAATAATCTGAATCTGAATAATCCAGTTTAGAGACTCGTGTATAAGAAAAATCATTACATTTATAAAAAGAGTTATAACTAATTTATCAGAAAATGGCAAGCCGGATGGGATCAGTGTAGCACAAATACAAAGTTCTGTCATGAAACTCGACTGACGCAGGCTGATCGGTCCTTAACTCAATCTGCTTGCAATCACATCATTCTCTATAGGCCAAAGCTGATTGGTTCCTGCTGTATCAGTAGCCAATGAGCTCTTCGCTCAACCTTCAAATACCGTTCAGCATTTTCTGTAGCAGTTGCAGGATGCTTTCAGAAACCTTCCCCAGCTCCACCTGTATAGATCTGCTACGGGTTATTCATGTATGCTGTTCTGTACAGCAACAGCATGTCTTACTTGCTCACAGCAGCGTGTCATGTATGTATTGGCAGTAGCGAGTCCCGCATTTGGTCTGCAGCAGCAGCAGTAATCACCAAAATCAGCAGCCGTAACCAAAATCAGCAGCCATAACCAAAATCAGCCGCCATAACCAAAATCAGCTGCCATAACCAAAATCAGCAGCAATAACCAAAATCAGCAGCTATAACCAAAATAAGCAGCCATAACCAAAACCAAAATCAGCAGCCATAACCAAAATCAGCAGCAATAACCAAAATCAGCAGCTATAACCAAAATAAGCAGCCATAACCAAAACCAAAATCAGCAGCCATAACCAAAATCAGCAGTCATAACCAAAACCAAAATCAGCAGCCATAACCAAAACCAAAATCAGCAGCCATAACCAAAATAAGCAGCCATAACCAAAACCAAAATCAGCAGCCATAACCAAAATCAGCAGCAATAACCAAAATCAGCCGCCATAACCAAAATCAGCTGCCATAACTAAAATCAGAAGCCATAACCAAAATCAGAAGCCATAACCAAAATCAGCAGCCATAACCAAAATAATCAGCCATAACCAAAACCAAAATCAGCAGCCATAACCAAAACCAAAATCAGCAGCCATAACCAAAACCAAAATCAGCAGCCATGACCAAAACCAAAATCAGCAGCCATAACCAAAACCAAAATCAGCAGCCATGACCAAAACCAAAATCAACAGCCATAACCAAAACCAAAATCAGCAGCCATGACCAAAACCAAAATCAGCAGCCATGACCAAAACCAAAATCAGCAGCCATGACCAAAACCAAAATCAGCAGCCATGACCAAAACCAAAATCAGCAGCCATAACCAAAACCAAAATCAGCAGCCATAACCAAAATCAGCAGCCATAACCAAAACCAAAATCAGCAGCCATAACCAAAATCAGCAGCCATAACCAAAATCAGCAGCAATAACCAAAACCAAAATCAGCAGCAATAACCAAAACCAAAATCAGCCGCCATAACCAAAATCAGCCGCCATAACCAAAATCAGCAGCCATAACCAAAACCAAAATCAGCAGCCGTAACCAAAATCAGCAGCCATAACCAAAACCAAAATCAGCAGCCATAACCAAAATAAGCAGCCATAACCAAAACCAAAATCAGCAGCCATAACCAAAACCAAAATCAGCAGCCATGACCAAAACCAAAATCAGCAGCCATAACCAAAACCAAAATCAGCAGCCATAACCAAAACCAAAATCAGCAGCCATAACCAAAACCAAAATCAGCAGCCATAACCAAAATCAGCAGCCATAACCAAAACCAAAATCAGCAGCCGTAACCAAAATCAGCAGCCATAACCAAAATCAGCAGCCATAACCAAAATCAGCTGAAAAATAATAACAACTAACAACAGCAACAGCAGCTGCAATAACAACATAACAGATCTATTCCACCAAGACCAAACATATCAACAATGTCATATCCATTACCATTCCAAAAACTCAGAGTGGTCATGACAGAAATGTTAATGTTAATAAAAAAAATTTCAATGAAAATATTTTAAAGTTGTTGAATTATAAAACGTCAGTTAATGCTAAAATGTGATCCATAGAGAGTTAATGTGTGAAATGTTCTATTAGAGTTGTCACTTTGATGCTGTCAAATTAGAAATTACTCATTGAAAGTTGGAATCAACAATGCTCTTCATAACAAAAATCCTTCTGTCTATCTGTAAATGTTCATATGTGTGTGTGGTTATACCTATGCATAAGTGCTGATGTGTGTTCGTGTAGGTCTACAGTGAGAATGTGATTCCACGTATCGCTAAAGCAGCGAGTGGCGTTACAGGAACACCCTATAATGAGCTCATGAACTCATGGGGGATTTATTTCTTTGGATTCGTGGGGAAATACGGATATGACAGAATCCTCAAGGTACGTTCAGTTTTTCATGATGTGATTTACTCAAGTAGGACACATGCCTGAATCAACAACCTTTGTTTATCCAGGATCAAAGTTTCTATCGAACAATTATAGTCTATAGTCCAGTCCCTGTCCTTGACCTCTGAGATCAGAGTGTTTTGTATCCTCTTGTTTCTGCATTGATATGCACACTTTGCCTTTATGGGTTTGTATTTTGTTCTTGTGTTTTTGTGTTTTTGTACTGTACACACACACACACACACACACACACACGCTGTGCGTCAGGTGTTGGGCCGCCATGTGCGTGACTTTGTGAACGGTCTGGATAACCTGCACGAGTATCTGCGCTTCAGTTACCCGAAAGTTCAGCCGCCGACCTTCTTCTGTCAGGAGGAATCAGCTACAGGAGTCACACTGCATTACAGGTGTGTGTGAGAGTGAGTGAGTGAGTGTGAGTGGTGTCTGTGTAAGTGTGTGTGAGATGGGTAGGTTTAGGGGTTGGGTTATTGTGTGTGTGTGTGTGTGTGTGTGTGTGTGTGTGTGTGTGTAATGGGTAGGTTTAGGGGTCAAGTTAGTGCGTGTGTGTGTGTGTGTGTGATGGGTTGGTTTAGGGGTTGAGTTAGTGTGTGTGTGTGTGTGATGGTTAGGAGCAAGCGTAAAGGTGTGTGTGTGTGTGTGTGTGTGTGTGTGTGTGTGTGTGTGTGTGTGTATGTGTGTGTGTTCAGGAGCAAGCGTAAAGGTTACCTGCACTACGCGATGGGTCAGCTGAGACAGATGGGGAAACAGTTCTACGACACCGACATCCACGTGGAGGTTCTGTCCGAGCAGCTGGTGGGAGATTACTCTCACGTCACCATGAGGTGAGACAACGTGTGTGTGAATCAGGTTACCTGGTTTACTGGTGCCATCTGTGGTGCACGTGTTATTAATCCTAGATGGCAGATGTAATGAAACAATGTTTTATTTCAGATTAAACTTTGATAACTCTGCATATCGATATATCCAGAAAGAGGACGAAGAGGAACAAGAGATCCTTCCCATCACCAGCGACTTTTTCTTCGAAGTCTTTCCCTTCAACATCGTGTTTAGACAGGTGACTCTCTCCTTCCTCCTCTCGCCTCATCTCATCTCCTCTGGTGAAGTGGTGTATAACACGTTTATTCTGATCCGATAGGATATGGTTGTGCATAACGTGGGCTCTGGATTGGCCACTGTCTTTCCTGATCTGGATGGGAAGAAGATCAATGATGCTTTTCTGCTCGCTCGTCCTCTTGTGGAGTTCACATGGAACTTTGTGAGATTTGTTATTTAATGTTATTAATTATAGTAAAAAAAATTGTACAAAATAAAAAAAAAATATAGATTTTAATATGAACTAAAATATGTATCATTTATGAATATTTATTTTAAATATAAATATATTAAAACATGTTATTAATTGTTACAACACAAATTATTATACATTCTTTTTATTTATATTTACTTAAAATATTTATTGTTTATCAATGTTAATTTTATATATATATATATATATATATATATATATATATATATATATATATATATATATATATAATATTTATGAAATATAATATTAATTATTATTATTATTAACTATTATATACTGTGTGTGTATATACAGTGAGGAAAATAAGTATTTGAACACCCTGCTATTTTGCAAGTTCTCCCACTGGAGGGGTCTGAAATTGTCATCGTAGGTGCATGTCCACTGTGAGAGACATAATCAAAAAATGTATTTGTATGATACAGCTGCAAATAAGTATTTGAACACCTGTCTATCAGCTAGAATTCTGACCCTCAAAGGACCTGTTAGTCTGCCTTTAAAATGTCCACCTCCACTCCATTTATTATCCTAAATTAGATGCACCTGTTTGAGGTCGTTAGCTGCATAAAGACACCTGTCCACCCCATACAATCAGTAAGAATCCAACTACTAACATGGCCAAGACCAAAGAGCTGTCCAAAGACACTAGAGACAAAATTGTACACCTCCACAAGGCTGGAAAGGGCTACGGGGAAATTGCCAAGCAGCTTGGTGAAAAAAGGTCCACTGTTGGAGCAATCATTAGAAAATGGAAGAAGCTAAACATGACTGTCAATCTCCCTCGGACTGGGGCTCCATGCAAGATCTCACCTCGTGGGGTCTCAATGATCCTAAGAAAGGTGAGAAATCAGCCCAGAACTACACGGGAGGAGCTGGTCAATGACCTGAAAAGAGCTGGGACCACCGTTTCCAAGGTTACTGTTGGTAATACACTAAGACGTCATGGTTTGAAATCATGCATGGCACGGAAGGTTCCCCTGCTTAAACCAGCACATGTCAAGGCCCGTCTTAAGTTTGCCAATGACCATTTGGATGATCCAGAGGAGTCATGGGAGAAAGTCATGTGGTCAGATGAGACCAAAATAGAACTTTTTGGTCATAATTCCACTAACCGTGTTTGGAGGAAGAAGAATGATGAGTACCATCCCAAGAACACCATCCCTACTGTGAAGCATGGGGGTGGTAGCATCATGCTTTGGGGGTGTTTTTCTGCACATGGGACAGGGCGACTGCACTGTATTAAGGAGAGGATGACCGGGGCCATGTATTGCGCGATTTTGGGGAACAACCTCCTTCCCTCAGTTAGAGCATTGAAGATGGGTCGAGGCTCCAGACCTAAACCCAATAGAGAATCTTTGGAGGGAGCTCAAACTCCGTGTTTCTCAGCGACAGCCCAGAAACCTGACTGATCTAGAGAAGATCTGTGTGGAGGAGTGGGCCAAAATCCCTCCTGCAGTGTGTGCAAACCTGGTGAAAAACTACAGGAAACGTTTGACCTCTGTAATTGCAAACAAAGGCTACTGTACCAAATATTAACATTGATTTTCTCAGGTGTTCAAATACTTATTTGCAGCTGTATCATACAAATAAATAGTTAAAAAATCATATATTGTGATTTCTGGATGTTTTTTATTTTTATTATGTCTCTCTCAGTGGACATGCACCTACGATGACAATTTCAGACCCCTCCATGATTTCTAAGTGGGAGAACTTGCAAAATAGCAGGGTGTTCAAATACTTATTTTCCTCACTGTATATATATATATATATATATATATATATATATATATATATATATATATATATATATATATATATATATATATATATATTCATTTTTTAATATATATATTTATATATCTTTTATATATATATTTTTTATTCATTAAATATTTACATTTAAATTACAATAAAAAAATTGGAATATACTCTATTTGTAATTTACTCCTATGAAATTGGAACAAGTAAAGCTGATGCTCTGCCTGAGGGTTTAATAATCTACACTTATCCACAGTTATTCAGTAAATCAAATAATGAATAAATCAGTAGTGATACCAAACTTAAAATCATCAATAAAAGAGAGTTGCATCATGTTTACAACATTATATTTAAGAAAATCAGTCAATAAATCATCCCGTGGTCTCTGTGACAGATCATCTCCCACCCCAACAACCTGTTTGAGATCATGTCGAAGGAGCCGGTGAAGCGAGAGAGGAACCTTCATAACAGAGTTCAGAGTAAGAGAGGTCTTTATTCACTGAAGATTGCATATATACACTACCGTTCAAAAGTTTGGGGTCAGTAAGACCTTCTGTTTTTAAAAGAAGTCTCTTCTGCTCACCAAGGCTGCATTTATTTGATTAAAAATACAAACAAAAACAGTCATATTGTGAAATATTATTCCAATTTAAAACAGCTGTTTTCTATGTGAATATCTTGTAAAGTGTAATTTATTTCTGTGATCAAAGCTGAATTTTCAGCATCATTACTCCAGTCTTCAGTGTCACATGATCCTTCACAAATCATTCTAATATGATGACTCAAGAAACATTTATGATTATTATCAATGTTGAAAACAGTTTTTTACATTTTTATTTCATGATGCTTTGATGAATAGAAAGTTCAAAAGAACAGCATTTATCTGAAATCTAAAGCTTTTGTAACATTAAACACGACCGTTCAAAAGTTTGGGGTCAGTCAACAAAAATGTTATTTTTAAGGTTTTAGTTTTAGTTAGTAAAGATTTATTGATAATAATAATTAATGTTTTTTGAGCAGCAAATCATCATATTAGAATGATTTGTGAAGGATCATGTGACACTGAAGACTGGAGTAATGATGCTGAAAATTCAGCTTTTGATCACAGGAATAAATTACAGTTTAAAATATATTAAAATAGAAAAACAGTCATTTGAAATTGTCATAATATTTCACAATATT
>NC_138732.1:3950566-3963066 GCF_965113295.1 Leuciscus leuciscus | reverse complement strand
TGTACACAATAATAATCTTTTACATTGTAATCATTTAATTTTTCATATTTAAAAATGTTTGTGTGCTGCTGTGCGTCCCTGTGTGTGTAATAAGCATAGAGTGTGTGTGTGTGTGTGTGTGTGTAATAAGCAGAGTGTATGTGTGTGTGTGTGTAATAAGAAGAGTGTGCGTGTGTGTGTGTGTAATAAGAAGAGTGTATGTGTGTGTGTGTGTGTGTGTGTGTGTGTGTGTGTAATAAGAAGAGTGTACGCGCGCTATTTAACCAACTTGGCGCAGGACGTGAAAATGATAACTGCGTCGGGCTGAAACCAGCAAAACACACTTGCGCCGCGCCTGACGGATGGACGCCTGAGTGTGTGTGATGGGGCTCTGAGTGTGTGTGATGGGGCTCTGAGTGTGTGTGATGGGGCTCTCCTGCTTTTCATGGGCCAGGACACTCAACCTGCATATCTCTGTCTTTCTCTTTCTGCACCACAGGAGCAAAAGAAATCCAGCAAACTAGAGGAAAGCATGAAAATGTTGGACTATGAGATGAAAAAGACGGATGATCTTCTGTACAGGATGATTCCTAAACCCGTTGCGAAGCGACTGCGTAAGGGAGAGCCGGCTGTGAACACCTGTGAGGTCAGAACATCTGCAGCTCTCACGACCAGGGTCCAAACCAATCACGCTTGTTTCATAGTTATTGATTTTCATGAAGTTTATACAGTATATATTATACAGTCAAACCAAAAATTATTCAGACACCATATATCATTTTTTTATATATTTTTATAGTGTGTGCATGACACTATAGTTCATTTATGTAAGTTAGGATAGTAAGGTGTCTGAATACATTTTGGTGTGAAATATCACATATATATAAAACTGCACTGACTCAAAATTCATGCAACAATTGATTAAATATATTTTCAGCATTATTACTTAATTCATAAGTTTGGGGTTTTGGGGATTTTTTTCATGTTTGTGAAAGAAGTCTCTTCTGCTCACCAAGGCTGCATTTATTTGATCAAAAATACAGAATTAAAAAAAAAATATTATTTTGATTTAAAACAGCTGTTTTCTATGTGAATATATATTAAAATGTAATTTATTCCTGTGATCAAAGTATCATTACTTCAGTCTTCAGTGTCACATGATCCTTCAGAAATCATTCTTATATGATGATTTGATGCTCAAGAAACATTTATGATTATTGTAAGTGTTGAAAACAGCACATTTTTGTGAAAATTTATTTGAAATGGAAATCTTAGAAATCTTCTGTCACTTGTAATCAGTTTAATGAGTCCTTGCTGCCTAAAAGCATTCATTTCTTCTTTTATTTCAACATAATCTAATTAGCAGATTAATCATTCATAAAGTCAGCATGAAGCAGAAGTTACGCTAGTCTTTTCTTCTCTATTGTGTCGTATATCCGAGTGAAACGCTTCTAGAACAAGAACTAATGTGGGCGGGGCTTGATTTAGTCTGTGTGGAATTGATTGGATGGTTGTGGTTTGCTATTGGCTGATCTCATGTGAGTGACAGGTTGCTCCGCCCACATCATCAGAGAAGAGAAGAGATGCTGCGAGAGGAAGTTATTCTGATTCAAGATCACGAGACACATTAATTTTAAACAATAATGATGTGCACGGATAAGAATTGTCAAATTAGATTTTTGCTAATGAACTTTCTGTAATGGTTTCTCAACCTGTTCCAGGTGTTTCCTGATGTGACCATCCTGTTCAGCGATGTGGTGGGCTTCACTCGGATCTGCAGTCACATCACACCCATGCAGGTGGTCTCTATGCTCAACACCATGTACACACTCTTCGACACGCTCAGCGAGAAACACCGAGTGTTCAAGGTCAGATCATTTCTTCTGTGGTTTCTGCATCATCACGTTAAATCGGGTGTTTTGCTGCGTTCGTGATGAAATGACAACCCGTGATGTTCTCTGATCTGTTCAACACTATCAACACTAACAAAATTCAAAGTTTACAAGTTGTAATTAAAAGTTCTACAAAAACGCTTTTTACAAGTCGGAATTTTGTAATTATACAGGGGAAGATATTGTGATTAAAGATTACGAGGCATATGAATAAAAAAATTAAAAAATTGTGCACAGATAAATCATTTATAATAAATAAACTGCAATATTGCATTCAAAATAAGATTTAACAATTTTGATTTCATGGGGACTTTAAATCCCTATACTGTATGTGTTTCTACAGCAGTTGCAGTGAGAGATCCTGCATTTATGATGTTCACTTATAATATTGGGCTTTTATAAGGTTTTTTGAGCCGAGATAATAATATAATAATAATAATTCTAAAAATAATAAGAGATGATTTAGATGTACACTGTAAGAAAATATATATTTTTTTGTAAATAAAACAAATATGATTGAGGCACGTTTTACAAGAAAATATGATTACGTTAAAATTTCACATTTAATTCACTGTGTTACTTGTCGTATGTATTTATACATTTATTAGCAGTTTCTGAGTGAACAGTTTCAAAGTAAATCCATAAAAAAAATGTCAGTGCAGTTCATGACCATTTTTAAACTTCTCACCTTAGAATTTAACTGATATATAATTTACTATATATATATATATATATATATATATATATATATATATATATATATATATATATAACAAATATTAAATGTTAAAAAAAAGAATCTAAATTCTGATTGGATGAGTTTCTAAAGCTACGCCCAGGTGATCACATATTAATGAGCTCATGTTTGTGACAGTTAGTTTTTTCTTTAATTTTATAGTTTTATTAGTATTTTTAATTAGCTTTTATTTTTTAAATTTTTTGTTTAATTTTTTGGCATTTTGTTATGTGCTTTCGTAATTGTATTAGTTTTTTTTTGTTTCTGTTAAGACATTTAGGTTCAGTTTATTTTTATTTAAGTTTCAGATTTGATTTATTTCCAATTAATAATTTTAGTGCTTCAACTTCAACTTATTTCAGTTTATTGCCAACATTTCAAATTTCCGTTAAGTTTTTCAAATAATATTCGTATTTTAATTTATTTCAGCTTTATTTCAATTAATTAATAAATTTCAGTTTTAGTTAACGGTAAAACCCTGATTCTGACATGTTGGATTCTGACACCTTTTCTGAAGTCAAGTCAAGTTGTGAATGATTCAATGATGACAATAAAAGGACAATAATGTCATTGTGTTGATTCAGTTCATCAATTATTAAATTAGTTAATCTCATCGTTAACGCAGTTCTGCAGAAAACAGTGATGTCATCGTCCAGCTTCTCATCCAATAGTGCAGTCAGATCAATAATATTGTTGAATTGTGTGTGTGTGTGTGTGTGTTTCAGGTTGAAACTATAGGTGATGCGTACATGGTGGTGGCAGGCGCTCCAGAAAAGACGAAGTTTCACTCTCACAATATTTGTGACATGGCTCTAGATATGGTTCGCTCTATTGATCATCTCAAAGACCCGTCCAACGGGAACAACATCCAGATCCGCGTGGGTACGTCCTCTCTTATTTACATCTGTGTTGTTGACTAAATGAACTCTTATATAGACATTATGCACCAGAGAAACAAGCGCACAGAAATCTGTTGAATTTTGTCTTTGAACTTCCGGTTTTGCTGTCGCTCTGTATACGGCATCAATTCACTTATTGTAGAGTTATTAACATGTTATCATGATCATTGTAATGTTGGATGTCTTAACTAATGTCAGTAAGACCGGGAAGATTTTAAAACGAGTGGTTCATTCATAAATCCGTAAGATCCCTTCATGCGCTGGAAACACAGACCGGAAGACCGAACACAACGAGCGCAGCGCTGAAAAGGGGCGGAGCTACAGAAGATCTATAAGAGTTCAGGATTTATTCATATATATTTGGATTCATGTAGTATTTCTCAGACATTAGCTCTGTTTCAAAACGTAGTGAGCTTCCTACCTAGACAGCATTTAAAGGTGCCATATGCATGTTTCGGAAGCAAAATATGGTAGGCTACTGTTGATACACATTTTTGGCCCAAATTTTGGATCTCAGAAAAAAAAAAAAAAATTTCAAGATGGTGGACGAGGTAAGAGAAATGCCAAATATGAATTAAAAATATACTTTTATTTCATTAAATACTGAAAAGTATGAATATAGAAGTATTTAATTTAATAAATTATTCAAATAATTTTGTTTACTTCATTTTTTTATTAATTATTATTTATTTTCATTATTATATTATTGAATATAATATACAGTAATGGTCCTGGACTACTTTACACAATATACACTACCATTTAAAGGGTAAGAGTCTTTTTGAAAGAAGTCTCTTCTGCTCACCAAGGCTGCATTTATTTGATCAAAGATACAGTAAAAATTGTGAAATATTATTACAGTTTAAAATATCTGTTTTCTATGTGAATATACAGTAAAGTGTAATTTATTCCTGTGATCAAAGCTGAATTTGATGCTCAAGAAACATTTATGATTATTATCAATGTTGAAAACAGTGGTGGTGCTTCATATTTCTGTTAAATTTTTTCTTCAGGATTCTTTGATGAATAGAAAGTTCAAAAGAACAGAATTAATTTAAAAAATATAATCTTTTGTAACATTATAAATGTCTTTTCTGTCACTTTTGATAAATTTAATGCGTCTTGCTGAATAAAACCATCAGAAAAAGCTTTTTTGCTGATATTTTATTTTCATTCTTCTCTCAGGAATCCACTCTGGTATGGTGGTGGCCGGGGTCGTAGGTCACAAGATGCCTCGCTATGGTCTTCATGGGGATACAGTCCACACGGCTTCAGCCATGGAGTGCAATGGGAAGGTAGATGCATACATATTTATTATTAAACTTTATTATATTTATTCATAAATATAATCATTAGCTATGTTTCCATCCACCATTTTAATGTGAGTTTTGGGATAACGCATGAATAAAAATACCTGATGGAAACGCTAAGATGCACAAAAATGTTTCAATTGAGACAGTTCTTTTTTTTTTTTATCTGATAAAAAGACACGCACTTAAACTGAATATATCCCTCGATGCACGAAAAAAAAAAAGGACTGGCCTAACCAGCGGACCAATCACATCGCAGCATCTCAGATGTCTGGTGTTTCTGAAACGCCCGAGCCGAAGTCTGTCATCAGAATGATTTGGTTTAATTCCCTCTAGAAGCGTCTCACATGATTGAGTTCTCAAACACCAGCATCCGAACGCAAGAGAACATGACAGTGTTTTTACTGAGACGCAACTCATTAATGATGGAGGAAAGAAGAGAAGAGCCACAGTTTATTCCCCGATTCCAGCAACGTCCATTTTTATTACTGATATTTCACACCAATTTTCCAGGAAGTGATGATTTCCATCGACTGCTCATTAGTGTGATGTGTCTCGGGTTTATTGAATGTTTCTCTGGCCGTTCACAGGCCCGAACCCCCCCGCTGTCTGATTGATCTCACTGTATTGATGGACTGATCTGTCATTGATAGGAAATGCACATTCAGCTGAGCAGCGCGACTTACGAGCACCTGAAGGGAAGCCACTTCATCTTTGAGAGACGTGGGACCATCACCATCAAGGTCAGTCACTAAACAACTAGACTGAATAACCAGGACCACCTGAGGTCCGATGAGCTGATGATCCCATACCCAGCGGACCACCTTTAACGTTAGTGTCGCTTACTAAAGAAAGACAGTTTCTCTTACGGATTGTCGATTTACACAAAGTGCAAATAGCCCGTCTATTTACACTGACTCTGTCTGATTCAGTCACACAAAATTACAAAAGAAACCTGTCGGATAACAGTGTGCGTGGAGAGTAAAGCCCTATTGGGACGGGATTAACTTTACAAGGGTAGATGATGGAGTGATGTAATTTTCCCACAGGATGTCTGTAATATTAATGGCCAATTTGCGCGGGATAAGAGATCTCAGTGAACTAGCAGAAGTGGAAGAGTAACTCCATTTACACACCGCCGTCACTCCTGTCGTCATGTGTGTGTTACGCTGCTTCCTGATATCACGTGCACAAACACATATAACCTATATTTATATATATAACACAGTTATGTCCGGTCAAACGATGTATTAATGAACTTCAGATTGGATTGTTGGTAATAGACACTTAGCTAACGCTAAAAGATGTTTCGTGCCTCTAACAAGTGCTGTCGATCTTCTCTCTGATCTGAATGGTGTGTGTGTGAAACACTTGAGTTTTGACACAGACTCGTTCCAGCGTCTCGAACACAACTGATGCTTTATCAAGCGTCTCCATACTTGAAAAACCGTGGAAAACTACTTTTAAACACAAAATATTTGCGTACATATTTACAGCGGGTCTATTCCCACGGGATTAGTATGACCTGAGGTCATTTTTCCGGACCTTTTTACTGAAGGTAGAAGTCGCCGTAATCTTTACTGACATTGTCCGTCATGATCACTGAGATGCACATTCAGACGGGACTAATATCACAGAGAAGCTCTGGTAATTATTACTTTACCCTTCCTCTCCATGTTACACTAATCCCGTCCGAATAGGGCTTTAGACTCATTCTTCTCTGAGCTCGGAAAGGCCTTTATTTTAGATGAAAATTAAGAAAATATTCAAAAAGTGGAGATAAAGTGCCTGATTTTATAATATACCACAATACACAGAGGTGCAAATAGTATCTGCCACTATATGCACCAAATATAAATATCATCTAACTACTATTTACGCTAAATACTACTATTTTCGCTTAGTGTAAATTTATTTTATGTGATTTATTTATTGATTTAACCTTAAACAAAAGAACTAACAGTGTTGGGGAAAGTTACATTTAAACTAATTGCGTTACTTTTTATGGAAAGTAATGTTACGCAAAGACATTGGTTAATAAAGTGAGATTAAATACATAAAGTATATTGTGTTTTCATTTTGAGGAATAGTGATTGTGTTCGAGTAAATGCCTCAATAACCCTCATGTTTGCTGAGAAAGATCCGACTTTTTCCCTGGCAGGGGAATGTGGAGATCGAGACGTACTGGCTGAAGGGAAAGCGGGATAAAGACGGGAACGCTCAGGCCGCCTGCCCACAGTTTGAGGCTCAGACCATCAGTAAAGCCAGCGCTTCTGCTCCGGAAACACACACTGAGGAGGTCAACACACCATAGCAGCACCAAACAGGAGAAATGTGGAGCTCAAAGTCATTTAGCTCTTATCTTACATGGACTTTGAATCATTGATTATATTATATTATATTATATTATATTATATTATATTATATTATATTATATTATATTATATTATATTATATTATATTATATTATATTATATTATATTATATTATATTATATTATATAAGAATTTAGCCCTTATAAGACTTTTAAAAAAATCATATTTTCATGTTTAAATGTAAATGGCTAGTCTGGAAATACACGTTCTCATTAACATAATATTATGATTATTTTTTTAAATATATATATTCTATTATATTACTTATATAAATATAGGACTTTAGCTCTTATAATACTTTACACAGTTCATATTTTCATATTCATATTTCATATTCATAAAAATCATATTTTCATGTTTAAATGTAAATGGCCAGTCTGGAAATACACACATTCTCATTAACATAATATTATGATTACTTTATTTTATTTTATATATATTATATTATATTGCTTATATAAATATAGGACTTTAGCTCTTATAATACGTGCATTTTTTTTTCTTATTTTCATTAAATGTAAATGGCCAGTCTGGAAAAACACGTTCTCATTAACATAATAGTATGATTTAAAAAAATAATATTATATTATATTATATTATATTATTTTATATTATATTATATTATATTATATTATATTATATTATATTATATTATATTATATTATATTATATTATATTATATTATATTATATTATATAACTTATATAAATATATGACTTTAGCCCTTATAATACTTTTAAAAAATCGTATTTTCATGTTTAAATGTAAATGGCCAGTCTGGAAATACACATGTTCTCATTAACATAATATTATGATTTTAAAAAAATACATATATTATATTATATTATATTATATTATATTACTTATATAAATATGTGACTTTAGCCCTTATATAAGACTTAAAAAAAAAAATCGTATTTTCATGCCAGTCTGGAAATACACATGTTCTCATTAACATAATATTATGATTCTTTTTTAAATGTATTTTTATAAAATACGTTTATTAATTTGTTTTATTTAATCTTTTTTTTTTTTTAAATTTTTTTATTATATTATATTTGAACTGTTATCATTAGAGAATCATGCTATATTTTAAAAGCTGTTTGCAGGATGGCTAAGAACACATAATGACTGCTCTTCTCCTCAGGTGTTTCCCTCAGTGACCGGTGAAGATGAGGACGATGTGAAGTCCCTCCGCTCTCAGCGCATGATGATGAAGACCTCGGGAAACTCTCGGGAGGAGTCCGTGAAGGAAGAAGCGTCGGTCAGTACGGTGAGATCCTGATGTGTGTGTGCGCTTGCGTGAGATATAATAACACACACAGATAATATCAAACCCTCTCTCTCAGTCTCATTATGAGGACGTTCTGCAGGACAACAGCCTCCAGGATCCACACATTCAGCTCGACTCGGATGAGTTAGACGGTCCAGATTCCATAACGGAGTCTCCCACTGGATCCTGTGATTCCCACGGCTCTGAGAAAAGCACCATGTGCTCCGTGTGCTAATCACAGTCATCATCATGTGTAATATTACAGTGTAAATCAGCTGTTTTCTGTGAATATATGTAAAAAAATGCATTTATTCCTGTGATCAAAGCATCATTACTCCAGTCTTCAGTGTCTCATGATCCTTCAGAAATCATTCTAATATGATGATTTGATGCTCAAGAAACATTTATGATTATTATCAATAATGGTGGTGCTTCATATTTCTGTTAAAAATTTTCTTCAGGATATTTTGATGAATAGAAAGTTCAAAAGAACAGCATTTAATTGAAAAATCATCTTTTGTAAATGTATTTACTGTCACTTTTGATCAATTGAATGCGTCTTGCTGAATAAAACCATCAGATGAAATCACAGTCATCATGACGTGTCTGTTTTAAAGTTATTGATCTGAATTCTGTAAACTGGATTCTCTTGTAAAGAGATTAGATGTACTATTGAACTGAAATGTGCTTATCGTGTTTTCTCATCTCTACTCCGTCTCATTCAGCTTAAAGCTTTATTAATCTCTGTTCACTTTAGCTAGTTTTATGGTTTATATTGACAAATACATAAATTTTTTCAGAATCTCACAAAGAAATGTCAGGCTCATATTTCATCCCAAAATCAAAAGGAAAAAGAGATCATTTTGCATAGAGAAAAATCAGCTATTTTAAGACCTTTATTATTCATTATAGTGACATTATTTGCAGGACAAATAAGCAAATTCCTGACAAATTCTATAAAAAAAAAATAATAAAAAAAATTGGGATACAATCAGCATCGTGATGTATAAGTACTTGACATTTTAAATCATTTTTTTGTAACAATATAAATGTCTTCAATCCCCGGCCCCACACCTTTGAACGGTGGTGTACATTTTTTGCATTTTGATTGTTGCAAGTATGACTTGAGTTTAGATTGTTTTCATCAAATCCATCCAGTACTTTGATATTCAGATGTAATTTCTTCACGCCTCATTAGTGATAGTAGAGCTCTTGATCTGGTTAGTTGTTCTAGTGCTCACTCGTTTGCATTTAAAGTCATCCTTTACCCACCCTGGTGTTGTTCTGATGCCGTTTGCTCTTCTTTCTTTTATGGAACACCAAAGGAGAATTTTGCTTGTGCTCGTCCATATGAACGCGATGAATAGCAACTAGTCTCGCCCAGAAAAACACACAAGTTGTGAGAAATCAAGATTTATAAATACACAACATGAAATACAACGCCTAGAACCCCCCTAAATATGTATCTGACACCCCTAAATGTACTTTCATTAAATATTGAAGACTTTTAAAGAGTGTATCTAAATAAATAATCATAATACATATATAATTATAACTCTACATATACAGTAAATGTCATTCAGATGTATACAAATAAAATGACATAATGTGTACAATATGCATACAGCAAAACAGCGCTGATCATAAGTTTGGGGTTTGTGGGATGTTTGTGAAATCATTTCTTCTGGTCACCAAAGCAACATTTATTTGATGAAAAATACAGTAAAAACAGTGAAATAGTATTACAGTTCTGGTTTTCTATGTGAATATATAGTAAAGTGTAATTTATTCCTGTGATCAAAGCTGAATTTTCAGCATCATTACTCCAGTCTTCAGTGTCACATGATCCTTCAGAAATCATTCTAATATGATGATTTGATGATCAAGACACATTTCTGATTACTAATAGTGTTGAAAACAGTTGTGCTGCTTCATATTTCTATGAAAATAAAAAAATATATATTCTTTGATGAATAAAAAAGCTCAAAAGAACAGCATTTATTAGGGATGCACCAATACAGAACTTTTGGCTGACACCGATAATAACCGATAACTCTTTATATTTGAAAGCCGATAACCGATAAATTGGCCGATAAATCTAAATAAAAAATGTTATATAATTTTTGAGAGCCTGATTACAAAAACAAAAGTCTCACCATTAAAAGCCATGTCCCAATCACAATTATAATGTTATCATCATAATTTCATGTAGCCGATATGACAGACTTGCTGTATTTTCTTTTTTTGAAGTGATTCCGATCATATTTCAAGACATTTAAAGCCATCATGTTGAACAGTGCGCATCTGAAGTGTCTCAGCTGAAGGAAATAATCCATTATTTATCGGCTTTGATATCGGCCAAATTTTCTTATCGGGCCGATAATGATGAAATAAAAAATAATCATATCAGTACCGATACCAATGTGGTGGCCGATATATCGGGCATCCCTCGCATTTATTTGAAATAAAATCTTTTGTAACATCGTCTTTTTTTAAATCACTATATGAATAAAATTATTATTAAAAAAAACAATTAAAAAACTCTTTCTGACCCCAAACTTTTCAACAGCCAATCAAACCGTTGCACGATGGGATTTTTAGTCCAGGTTGTGATTCATAAAAAAAATGTAACTCGTAAAAATGTAATAAAATGGAAAATGTCAAAAACTTTTAGCCTTTTATGTTCAAACCGAAGTCAGACAAAGATGGAGAGACTCAAGAAGAAGTAACAACATGTAGAAGCAACAGGACATTTCTGAATGGTTAGTTGATGAATTTATGAAGCTGATGTGTAGTTATCTTCTAGTCATTGATTAGCATATTCTGTCATGATAATCTATAAATGGTGTTCCGGGGGCGGGGTTTATGTAAATTCTAGGGTTAGTGATGTCACTAACCCGGGAGGAATGTGGTGTAGTCTCTACCAGCCGTTTGTTGTAGTCCTTAAAAAGTGATTTCTTTAAAAGCAAATATCTCCCTTTGCTTTGAACTTTGAGCGTCGTAACTTTGCAGATGTTGTTTATGATCAAACAGCAACATTACTGTGGTGAATCATGTCCAGTTTTATATATATATAAGCCATTATTATTATAAAACACTTTTTACATTATAAAATTATGTGGCAATTATATAGGATCTTAATGATCTAAGAATACATTTTTTTCAGAATGCAAGATCGAATTTCTTATTTCTTTCAAATTATTTATATTTTTAGTTTCAGTGAAATATGAGCTGGACGTGATCTTGATGGACTCTGCGATATTCATAAATATTTATGATCTAATTATAATTTAAATTATTATTACTATTATTCAGCTAAAAAGTTAAAACATTTTAATATTAGTACAATTTCAAATGAATGTTTTCTATTGGAATATACAATTTTAAATGGGATGAATTTGAATTTTCAGGCATGACTTGAGATATCATTCTAATATGCTGATTTAATATGTTTTGTGGAAACTGTGATTCTTTTTTTTGCTTTTTTTCTATAAAGTTTAAAACAGAAACAGATTTTTTTTTTTTTTGGTAACAATTTCTAACGACCAGCAACACATTCAGCATGTGAGGTCTATACAATACAGATGCTTACATTTACACAACATTGACATTTAGACAATAATTGGATGGAAAATGTCAATTTTGATTAGTAATCTCAGTTTAAGTTTGATCTACCAGTAGTGATGGCTCAGTCAAAGAGCATGCATGGCAAGAAATATTACGCATAATCTTGTTGTCTGGTCTGAGACTCACCCTGTCAGTTGTGATCTGTGAAAGTGTCTCTGTGAAGATCAGTCCTCTTGTGTTTGCATTGCAGAATCTGCTCACTAAACGAAACAAACAAAGAACTTAAGAAAGGATGGAGAGAGCGAGGGAGGAGAGGAGAGGCGGTCGATGTTGCCATGGAGACGCTCAGCGAGTGGATGAGAGCTTGAACGTGATGAACGTCAGAGTGTGATGACAACTCAACAAAGATGAGTAGATAGATTAAAAATTTACATAAAAATGAGTCTGTTATTGCTATAATGTCTCATGA
>NC_138732.1:3803066-3948066 GCF_965113295.1 Leuciscus leuciscus | reverse complement strand
TAGAAAGACAGACAGAAAAAACGATAGATAGATAGATAGATAGATAGATAGATAGATAGATAGATAGATAGATAGATAGATAGACAGAAAGAACGATAGATAGATAGATAGACAGAAAGAACGATAGATAGACAGAAAGACAGAAAGAACGATAGATAGATAGATAGATAGATAGATAGATAGATAGATAGATAGATAGACAGAAAGAATGATAGATCCCCCCCAGATCTTAATGTGAGCATCAGTTATGTTGTGTTGTGGTCTATACATCAATTATGCGAAATAGCTTATATTAAAACAGCAGTACTGAATAAAAACAGATTGCATTTTTTTTAATCCTTCCTTTTTAAATTATTAACATTTTGCAGATTCTCCAAGACTGACTCCAATCTTAAGTAGTTTATTTCTCTTGCAAGACACATTAGAGAAAATATATATTTAAAAAATCCTTTAAATTTTATTTAAATCTAATAAAATTGTATTTACAAATCAAAGTGAATCATTCTCAATTTGCAAAAAACATTGGTGTTGAAGCCTCCTCTAAACTGCAAAAATAAAATCTAAAAAAGTATTTTATGAATGTAAACAAAAGATGTCAGTGGGGTTAGTAAAATAATCTTTATTGTTCTTGCTCCATGGACAGATGTTTTTAATTGTTTTAAGCATAAACTCACTTTTCCAGACTTGTGTAATGGCAAACGTTTCAAAATAAAATCAATTTCTTCCTTACAAAAATAGAAACAGACATATTTAAAGGAACATGTGGACACTTTTGGAGCACTTATTGTTCTGATTATATGCAAATCATCATGTGTGGTCATAAATATTTAAACATTCTTAAATCAAGATACATACTTGAAGAAAAATCGCTTAAGATATTATGTCTTGTTTTCTGAATACGTTCATCTTAATTAAGTGTAATGATATTAATATCTGCCAATGGGGGGCAGAAAAAGTATGTTAATTCAAAGAGAAAAAGTTTATTTTTCTGAAATCATTGGCAGATTTTTTTTCTTGTTTTATACAAACTCGCTTAATTTTGATAACACATTTTTTCAGAAAACAAGACTTAGGGCCCTATCTTACACCCGGTGCAATGCAGTGCCAAGCGCGACGCAAGTGTGTTCTGCTGGTTCCAGCCCGACGCAGTTTTCATTTTCACGTCCTGCGCCACGTTGTTTAAATAGCAAATGCATATGTGCGCCCATGGGCTGCTGGTCTGAGAACGAGTGTGTGTTCTGGCGCATTGTTGGAGCGTTGCTATTTTGAGGAACTGAGATAGACTGAGCCTTTGACCGACTGAACCCTGGTCTAAAGTCAATGGCGCAATATTTGTTTTGTTATTTAAAGAGCGCGTTAGTAATGTGTGCCTATAGGCGGGTCCACAACGCACGTACACTCTGCTTATTACACACACACACACACACACACACACATACACTCTGCTTATTAAACACACATACACACTGCTTATTACACACATACACTCTTCTTATTACACACACACACACACACACACACACACTCTGCTTATTACACACACAGGGACGCACAGCAGCACACAAACATGCCAAATATTAAAATGAATATCCCGTAGATGTTCTGCTTGCGCACTTTTACCTCGAGCATGAGCGGATCTGTTTGCACTCTGGAGACGCGTTCGGTCTCTCCACTATCAAATTCCGTCATGTAAATAGTGAATCCGCCAACTGGCATTTAAAGGGAATGGGAGATGAGACTCTGATTGGTTTAACGCACGTAAATCCCAAAACACACCCATTACTCATTAAGAGAATAGGGAAAACCCTTTTAGACCATGCGCCGGGAGCGCCGACCATTTTACCCATCGTTAAACTAGCAAAAGTGGATTCGGACGCCCTAAGTGAACTTGTGCCGTGCGCTTTAGACCATGCGCTTAGATCGTTAAAATAGGGCCCTAAATATCTGAAGTAATTTATCATTTCCAGTTTTGATATTTGCACTGGAAAACAAAACAAAAAATACTGAGTAAGAACATAATTTTTTTTTTGCAGTGGATATGCTTGTTCAGCTCAGGAAAGTTCACTTCTTCCTGGTGATGAGGTTGTTGCAGATCCAATTCATCCCGTCCTGAAAACACACAGAGAGAATGGAAGAAGATTGAGGTGATGCTGTTCTGACCCAAACTCTTTAGTCTTTAGCGGCCCCTAACAAATTAATAACTTTTTGACAACAAAAATGAAACATCACTGAACTTACTTAAAGGGATAGTTCACTTTGAAATTAAATTTTGGTATGTTTTAGCTTACCTCAAGGGCATCCAAGATGTAGGTGTCTTTTTTTCCGCAGTAGTTTCAATTTTGATATTTTTAGGTCAAACCGTTCTTGTCTGTCAGTCATATAATGCAGGTCTATGGTCACTGTCTCAAAGAGCAAGCACAGAGTCCAAATTAAAACAATTCCCCGTCGTCCAAATTAAACAATTCCCCATCGTAAGTACACATTGATGGCCTAAGACACGAAACGAGCGGTTTGTGTGAGAAAACGAACAGTATTTATATCGTTTTTACCTCTTGAACACAGCCATGTCCAAGTGATCTGAGAGTGCGGGCGGGTATAGATATATACACTAGATGTCACATTGGCTACGGTTTCGTTCCAATGAACTGCAGTAGACAAGCTGACATCTATTGTATATATCTATACCCGCCCGCGCTCTCAGATCACTTGGACATGGCTGTGTTCAAGAGGTAAAAACGATATAAATACTGTTCGTTTTCTCACACAAACCGCTCGTTTCGTGTCTTAGGCCATCAATGTGTACTTACGATGGGGAATTGTTTTAATTTGGACTTTGTGCATGCTCTTTGAGACAGTGACTGCATTATATGACTGACAGACAAGAACGGTTTGACCTAAAAATATCAAAATTGAAACTACTGCGGAAAAAAAGACACCTACATCTTGGATGCCCTTGAGGTAAGCTAAAACATACCAAAATTTAATTTCAAAGTGAACTATCCCTTTAAGCTGCTATGACACTGTTCTTCTAGAAACAAACCCTGATGCATTATTTTCCTGTTAAGCTGCCTTTGAAACAATCTGTATCGTAAAAAGTCCTTCATAAAAGTCCTTGATTCTGATTGGTTCATGACTCAAACACACACCTGTGACCGCATTACATTAGTGTTACTGCGCAACTGCCGTTTGTGATTCTTTGTTGCTGCATGTGTTGCTTAGCAACCTCTTTGGAACTACTTTGCTTGGCGGAGGAATAAATGTGTTATAATATTATATTTTTTGTTGCTGGTGTTTATTTTATGAATAAAATAAATATTACAAATAATATTTTTGTGGAGTAACCGTTTTATAAAAGCGATAAGCCCCTTGAAGCCGTGTTTTACAGTGAATTTAGAACAGCTGAGGGGGATTTAGGCACGACGTTGACACGGACAGATGCTGTTCTTAAACTGCTGTAAAGTAATGAGATACACTGCTAGTAGTTGTGTGTGTGTGTGTGTGTGTGTGTGTGTGTGTGTGTGTGTGTGTGTGTGTTTCTCACCGGCACTCCCTCTCCGGTGAGCGCAGAACAGGCCTGGATCTGCCAGACTCGATCTCTGTACGTGTGCAGGTTCAAACCCTCCGCGATCTCGCTGGATGGAGACGCCGTGCCTAAATCCTGTTTATTGGCAAAGATGAGGATGGGAACGCCTGCGAGGTTTTCCTCGTCTATCAGCTCTGACAGTTCCTGCAGACACACACACCATTTACATTTAAAGTCTAAATTATTATCTGTGCACATCATTAGTGTTTTAAATTCATGCGTCTCATAATCTTGAATCAGAATAACTTCCTCTCGCAGCATCCCTTCTCTTCTCTGATGATGTGGGTGGGGCAACCTGTCACTCACATGAGATCAGCCAATAGCAAACCACAATCAGCCAATCAATTCCACACAGACACAATCAAGCCCCGCCCACATTTGTTCTTGTTCCAGAAGCGTTTCACTCGGATATACGACACAATAGAGAAGACTAATGCAACTTCTGTTTCATAATTACTTTAAATAAAAATAAAAAATTTTAACAATATAAATGTCTTTCCTGTCACTTTTGATCAATTTAATGCGTCCTTGCTGAATAAAAGTAGGCCTTATTTTTTTATTTTTTTTACTGACCCAAACTTTCGAATAGTAGTGAATCAAGGTTTCCACAAAAATATTAAGCAGCACAAACATTTTCAACATTGATAATAAAGTAATATGAAATGTTATTATCTATAGTTCCCTTACTAGGGAAAAACTGTAGTAGACCTAAACCTCCCTAGTGAACAAAATTTATTTAAAATAATTTGTATGTATTTAAAATACATTTATTTCATACTAAGGATACTACAAACCCATTAACATATTTACTGATAGATCGCTTGAGACTTACTGATATAAATATAATTAAACTTAATTTGGAGTACATCTTCATTGCACATTTCTTAATATTAAGCCTAAAATGTGTTTTAAAATAACTATTAGTAAGGATAGTATGTATAATATCAGTCTTTAAATGCAAGATATTTGCAATAGTTCCACTTTAACACAATCAAATATACTTCAGTTTATCTTTAGTTGGACATCCGCACTATTTCTGGAAAACTAAAGTGCATTAAGTACAAAATTAGTTGAGTGATGTGTGTGTGCGTGTGTGTGTGTGTGTGTGTGTGTGTTCAGACGCACCTGTGTCGGTGTGTGTGTGTGTTTAGACGCAACTGTGTCGGTGTGAGTGATGTGTCTGTGTGTGTGTGTGTGTGTGTGTTTAGATGCACCTGTGTCGGTGTGAGTGATGTGTCTGTGTGTGTGTGTGTGTGCGTGTTTAGACTCACCTGTGTCTGTGTGTGTGTGTGTGTGTGTGTGTGTGTGTGTGTGTGTTTAGACTCACCTGTGTCTGTGTGTGTCTGTGTGTGTGTGTTTAGATTTTAATAATTATGTTCCTTCTTAGTTTTGTCTTATCAGTTCTGCCCATTAGGGATTTATGTCACATCTTATGTTGTTAAATGAATGTTTACAGGATTATTTTAGTGTCATGAGTGGCAAATGACAGAAATCCCAGATTTCCAGTGAAGACTTTTGAACTCCACTGTGTGTTTCCCTTGTTTTACGGTGTAATTTAACACACAGCTCGCCGCTAACACACAAGGAACAAACAACTTTTGTCCTGGAAAGATTCTATGAATTGTATTTGCATATATAATGTTGTGTCTCACCAATCCCGTTTCCTCGAACCGCTTCTTGTCAGTGCTGTCAATGACATAAACCTACAGATGAACCGACAAACAAGTCTTGTTAGATTGCAAATAGTGACATTTAACATGTACAATTAATGCTATTTCTTTGTAGTATTGTGCTGTCTTTCTAAAGTTATAACTTCTCACCAATAAATCAGTGTTTTCTAGGTATTTCTTCCAGAAAGGACGGATCTTCCTCTGTCCGCCGATGTCCCACACGTTCAGTTTCATCCCATGAGACGCCACGCTCTTGATGTTAAAGCCCTGAAAACAACATCGCCCGAAATAACTTCATTTGCAAATCAAAGAACATGTCATTTGATACAACAGGCTCTCCCATAATGCACTGGAATGAGCTTCAACCAAGATGGCGGATAAGCTGTGAGAAATGTTGATTATAAATATACTTAATTTTCATTCAATACTAAGAATAATCGAGTAAGTACTTAAAAATAAAAGTTCTATGTTGGCATTGATGGTTCCATGATGAACCTTTAACATCCATGGAAACGTTGGATTACACAAAAAGTTGTTTAGAAATTATTATCTTGAAAAATTGTTATTTTGATGCCCTGTTGCCTGAAAGGTTCTTCGGGGAACCATGATGGTTCCTCTACGGCTTCACTGTGAAACCCCTCTGGACACTTTATTTTCAACAGTAATGAATAGAGTCCTGCAGGGATGATGCACACCTGAGAGTGCAACACTTCCGGTGTCGTCGCCCTGAAGGTGTGAGTGATGTGTGTGTGTGTGTGTGTGTGTGTGTGTGTGTTTAGACTCACTCAGAGTCAGTGGTGTTTCTGCTGAATGCCTGAGATCAGGTCTGTGATGAACACACACTCAAGATATTTCAGCTTTAAAATACATCAGTAATATCACTGTGTGATTCTTTTTTAAAGCTTATGAACTTGGCTTTCCTGTGTGTGTGTGTGTGTGTGTGTGTGTGTTCAGACGCACTTGTGTCGGTGTGAGTGATGTCTGTGTGTGTCTGTGTGTGTGTGTTCAGACTCACCTGTGTCGGTGTGTGCGTGTGTGCGTGTGTGTGTGTTCGGACTCACCTGTGTCGGTGTGAGTGGTGTGTGTGTGTGTGTGTGTGTTCAGACTCACCTGTGTCGGTGTGTGCGTGTGTGTGTGTGTGTGTGTGTGTGTGTGTGTGTTCAGACTCACCTGTGTCGGTGTGTGCGTGTGTGTGTGTGTGTGTGTGTGTGTGTGTGTGTGTGTGTGTGTGTGTGTGTTCAGACTCACCTGTGTCGGTGTGTGCGTGTGTGTGTGTGTGTGTGTGTTTAGACTCACCTGTTCGGTGTGTGCGTGTGTGTGTGTGTGTGTGTGTTTGGACTCACCTGTGTCGGTGTGTGTGTGTGAGTGATGTGTGTGTGTTCGGACTCACCTGTGTCGGTGTGAGTGATGTGTGTGTGTGTGTGTGTGTGTGTTCGGACTCACCTGTGTCGGTGTGAGTGGTGTGTGTGTGTGTGTGTGTGTGTTCAGACTCACTTGTGTTGGTGTGTGCGTGTGTGTGTGTGTGTGTGTGTGTGTGTGTGTGTTCAGACGCACCTGTGTCGGTGTGTGCGTGTGTGTGTGTGTTCAGACTCACCTGTGTCGGTGTGTGCGTGTGTGTGTGTGTTCAGACTCACCTGTGTCGGTGTGTGTGTGTGTGTGTGTGTGTGTGTGTGTGTTTGGACTCACCTGTGTCGGTGTGTGTGTGTGTGTGTGTGTGTTTGGACTCACCTGTGTCGGTGTGAGTGATGTGTGTGTGTGTGTGTGTGTGTGTTTGGACTCACCTGTGTCGGTGTGAGTGATGTGTGTGTGTGTGTGTGTGTTTAGACTCACCTGTGTCAGTGTGAGTGATGTGTGTGTGTGTTTAGACGCACCTGTGTCGGTGTGTGTGTGTTTAGACTCACCTGTGTCAGTGTGAGTGATGTGTGTGTGTGCGTGTGTGTGTGTGTGTGTGTTCAGACTCACCTGTGTCGGTGTGAGTGATGTGTGTGTGTGCGTGTGTGTGTGTGTGTGTGTGTGTTCAGACTCACCTGTGTCGGTGTGATGGTGCTCACGTCCTCTGAGGCGAGACACTTGAGTAGAGTGGTTTTGCCGGCGTTGTCGAGACCCAACAGAACTATCCTGAGCTCCAGCTCTGTGGATCCCTTCAGCTTCTGCATGACCGAGAGCAAACCCTGAGGACACAACACACACTGCCGTTACATCAGCCGGGTCACAGGTTACAGCTGCACTTTATCAGCCGTGTCACAGGTTACACTTCTCATTGATATGATTCTGGATAGAGAAAGGAGAAAAGATTTACATTCAAGACTGACATTCATCAGTTCATGCTAGTGCCACGCTCTGCTATCTGAGCTTCACTGATGCTGCGTCGTTACATCTGATGTTTTACAACCACAAACTAACATTCCCTGAACGTTCTGGGAACTCAAACTGTGTCAGAGCACGTGTGCCTAAGATTGTTTTACTGGTTTTATCATTTGCCAGGCAAAACGTAAATATGATCGAAAGTAACAACAAAAAATATGATTTGAGGAATTATTTACTTAGAGGTTTATTCCATGCTATTATAGTAGACTAAAACCAAAACCATAAAAACAACTTTTGTTAGCTAAAATAATATTTTAAAAATGGTAAAATAAACTTGAACAATAAAAAAAAAAAAATAATATATATATATAAACTTATTTTTTGAGGCAACATATCTCATTTTTATTTAGTTTAACTTGATTTAGCCTACTAAAATAAATAAAACTTAAATAATACTAATAAACTAATAAACTAAACAATTAAAAATTACAAAAACAACAATATTAGCCTACTTCATTTTAACTAAATTGAAAAGATTTTTTTAAAAAAAGCAAATTCAAAATATTAATAAAAACTGTAATAGAATATCAAAAATACAACAATTACACTGGTTTATTAAAATCCCTAATACCAATAATAGTGATTCTTGTCTTTGCAATAATAATAATAATGTTCTTCTTATGCAGGGTTTCTCCTCAAGCACAGATTAAGCTCGTTCTGAGGAGAGCAGATTAAGCATATTGCGTTTTTCCTCATAAACATAAAGCATATGTATTTAAGACAGTGGCAGTGTATATTTGTAGTCAGACTGTTGATATTGCCCCGTCATTAGACTAATTGAGAGTGAAACACAGACCCATTCATGTGGTTAAGGCTTACAGTAATGAGATTTATCTGGGTCATGTGACCCATCTCTGATTGCTTAGGCCCTTTTATATAAGACAATGCTAATCGTCCCAGTACTCAAACCTAAAGCACACATAATTCATACAGATTATTGAGCGTATACTTTGTTTATATTGTGTATTTGGCTGATGATGTATCCAAAATGACTTACGGTTTCAAAAGTTTTTTTTTTTTTTTGCATTGATGTTGAGAAAAAATAATTGTTGTTTCCCCCAAATATCCTTTTAGTAAACAGATCTCTTTTTTTTTATATATTAGTCTGAAGAACATTTAAATAATCTTAATAACCTTTTTTCCACTCTTAAATAACCTCTTGTTGTTGTGTGGATATTCTTCATGGAATCAAATAATCTTTATTTTTAAGAGTGTGTGTTTATAGACATTTGCATGTAAATGAATGTGTTGTTCCTCCAAACCCACCGTGACACAGAGAAAGCGATACACGTACCTTTGGAGCGTCGCCCATCTTGACTTGTGTTCCGTCCCGCTGTCTCACATTCCTCCGTTGTGTCTGCGGGGTTATGGATGTGTGTGTGATGACAATCCCTCTCCCATGTTCAGGTGTTTGTGAGTGTGTTGTGTTGGACAGAAGACTTGCAGAATGGAGGATTAGGAGAGAATTAGTGTCTCTCTCCTTCCCACCCCCACTGAGACTCTACCAGCATTATCTCTCACTTACTATCCCTGCTAACTAGCTCTACTACTACTGGGTCTGGCTTGACACTTTTTCAATAGTACATTTTAATTAATTTTTCAGTCGTTCGTAGGGGTGTAACAATATATCCTCTCACAATATATCGCAATATAAAAATGCAACAATGTACGTGGATAGTGATAAATTGTATTGTGTAATTCACCCAAAATAAAAAGGTTGTTCGTGATTACTGGATAAGGTTTACAATTTTTTTTATATAGTTTATGTTTCTCAAAAAAAAAAAAAAAAAAACTAGACAATTGAATATATTTTAGAGCTGAGCATAACTATTAAACTTCCATGACTGCACTTAATTCAACTTCCATGACTGCACTTAATTGTGTTGAATGCTTCAAATCTTAAAAAACTGTACTTGCATAACATATTAATTAAATAAAATGCCATTTACGTGCTGAAAGAGATTCACTTTTCTGTTTCTTAACACTTGCACTATGTCAAATTAAATGTTCGACTTAACAGTATACTTGTGTGTCCAGCAGAGTGCGCTTGATCTCCACTTGATTATAATTTTCACTGTCGTGTGTTATTCGATAGTATAATTGAAATATATAAACTTGGCTAACTCAAATATATGAAATGTAGTAAATCACAACCTCATGATTAAAATGATTAATGCATGACATACAGGTTTTATTAGAAATTACATTGTGCTTGTATATATTACATTCATAAGTACATTTTAACCATATTTCACAGAGAATAAAATAATGAAATTACATATAAAGATGTACATACATTCAACTAATTACCTTTAATTTAAATGTAAACTACAATACATTTTCGTTTAATTGCAAATTAAGTGTAAAAAGCAATACATTCAGTTCACACTAAGTATATTTTTAGTATTTTAAAGTAGGCTACTTTAAGTATGCTAAAGTGTACTTCCTTTTCCACAATGGTAGCATCGCAGATTATTTTATTTTGGGAGATTTTGATGAGAAATGTTTGAGAAAATGACTAAAATCTCTGCATTCTGCTTTCAGGCCAGTAGATGGCGATGTCACTTTGTGAAGAAGCACGCGCGTCTGTAGACTGAACACGTAATACACACACGTGTAACGTCACCGCTTTCACAAATTCACGGTTTTGTAGTTTACACAGAGACTATAACCGTATCGTTTTCATAAACGTAAAATTTTTTGCGTTTTCATGACCCCCTTCTATCTTAGATTACATGACACTGGTTTCAACTAAAAACGTAAAACTTTTTAAGCGTTTTGGCTGTTCATTTACACGACACCGGCGTTTTAAGAGCCTGAAAATGCAAACTATACGATACCATGACGCCATAGGAGGGGATATATAAAATTCAGTCAAGTGCATTTGGTCGCTGGTAGGTCACACGATAAAGACAACGTGGTGAATGTTGTACATCCGGATTACATTCATACCATTTATTATACACATCATACACGGCTCTGTGGAATAGTTGATTCTGATTGGTCAATCGCGCCCCGATAACAGCCTCTGAGAACAGAAACACAGGCTCATCCGGGTCACTGAAGTCAGCAGCTTTTTATGATTGATAGGTTTTTCTTCGTGGAAGTTTTGCGTTTGGTGAGCGAATAAAATATTAAAACTCAGTCGAATCAATATTTTGTGTAGTTATTTAATTATGCCATCCAGTATCGTGGACTCGCTCTCTCTTGTTTCACACAAACACTGCTGCCATTTTGCGACGATTGTTTTATACACTTTTGGATTACAAGATAACAAACAGGTACGATTTTAAAACAGTTTAATCTAATCTCCATAATTATTAATGTGGCGAAATGCTGTGTAATAAGTGTTATGACTGTATACCGTATCTCTTAAATGTCCGTCTAGTTTGAATGTCCGCAGAAGCTATACGTTTAAAGACCTAATAAAATATTTCGAGTCGGATCAATATTTCGTGTTTAATTATTTACTTATGTGGCAAGTAGCCGTGTAATAAGCGGGATTATGTACATCTACCCGGTTGTTATCTCAGAATAAACCCCTTCCGGTGTCTGTGTGTGTGTGTGTGTGTTCGTTCCTTCAGGCTGATGGAAGACCTGATCCTGATCACCCAGTCGGGGGTTTATTCTGAGATAACAACCGGCTGGATGTACATTATCCCTTACATAGACTACTATTGGACTATTACTATACTATTGGACGCAGCCAAGGGCTGTATACAGGGAGATATTGACTAACACTTTCTGTAAAAAGTGATCTGTTGACTTAACTTAAAAAAAAATTAGGAAACCTGTTGCCTCTTAAGTAATTAAGTAATGTGGAATTGTCAAGTTCACATAACTTAATTTTTTCAATTAAGCATTAAGTTTATTTACTTAATAATTGTAAGGCAATGGTGTACTACATTTTGGGTGAACTGAACACTTTTTACAATGAGAATAATCAACAAGAAAAACTCCAAAGAACTACAAACATGGCACTCGAGACAGGAAGTAGTCCAAACGCTCAATTTTCTGAGTGTAGAAATGAAACGTCTCTAGATGCAGAGACCGGATCAGGACACAGGACACAGGACACAGGACTCAGGACTCAGGACTCAAGACACAGGACTCAGGACTCAAGACACGGGACTCGGGACTCAGGACTCAGGACTCAGGACTCAGGACACAGGACACAGGACTAAGGACTAAGGACTAAGGACTCAGGACTCAGGACTCAGGACACAGGACTAAGGACTCAGGACTCAGGACACAGGACTCAGGACTCAGGACTCAGTAGTAGCTGGTGACAGTGTTCACTGTGCTGTGGATGTTCTCCATGTTCTGTTGTCTTTGTCTCTTCCTGGCCTGACTCTGAACTGAGAGAGAGAGAGAGAGAGAGAGAGAGAGAGAGAGAGAGAGAGAGAGAGAGAGAGAGAGTGAGAGAGAGAGAGGGATGAAATGCAGTAGGACGACATGCAGATGTTTACTGTCAGAGGTTTACCTTGTCCTCTCCTCAGCGAGATCTTCATGCCGATGGCAAACAACATGAGGAGAGCAGCCGCTGCGCCGACACAAATCAGAATAATCACCATATTATTGGCAGCTGAAAACAGAAAGAAAACAAGAGTGACATTACAAATATTGCCTGTCATTGCCTTCTCCATCAGCAAGTCACGCATTGAATCAATGCCTTTGGACTCTATGAAGTGAAGCATTACCCATGCGACGCGTTGCTGGTCAGCTGAGCCTTGAAAAGTGGAGCTCAAAGTTAAAAATAATTAACACCATGGTTCATTACATCTATCTTTTAATGAATCAGCGATTTTGAACGTGTTCGTTGAATGATCGGTTTAATGACTCACTCAAAGACAGTCTGTGCGCGCTGAGTGCCCACTGGGTAAATTTGGCCAGGATGCCGGCCGGGGTTACACCCCTACTCTTTCGAAGGACATCCTGGGATTTTTAATGACCACAGAGAGTCAGGACCTCAGTTTAACGTCTCATCCGAAGGACGGTGCTCTTTGAGAGTATAGTGTCCCTGGCACTATACTGGGGCATTAGGACCCACACAGACCACAAGGTGAGCACCCCCTGCTGGCCTCACTAACACCTCTTCCAGCAGCAACCTGGTTTTCTCAGGAGGTCTCCCATCCAGGTACTAACCAGGCTCAGCCCTGCTTAGCTTCAGTGGGCAACCAGTCTTGGGCTACAGGGTGACATGGCTGCATATCGCGCTATTGAGACACTCAAAATTAGTCCTACTCCATCCCTCACTTCCTTCAGGATTATTTGATGAATAGAAAGTAAAAAAACAACAACATTATTTATTTGAAATAGAAATCTATTGTAACATTATAAATGTTTTTACTGTCACTTCTGATCAATTTAATGCATCTTTGCTGAGCAAAAGTGTTAATTTATGTACAAAAAAAATAAATAAAAAATGTTTTACCCTAAAATTTTGAATGGTAGTGTATCACGGTTTCTACAAAAATATTTAGCAGTTTTAGTAATAGTTTTCAACATTAATAATAATCATAAATGTTTCTTGAGCATCAAATCATCATATTAGAATGATATCTGAAGGATCATGTGACACTGAAGACTGGAGTAATGATGCTGAAAATTCAGCTTTGATCACAGAAATAAATTACACTTTACTTTATACTCACATAGAAATCAACTATTCGAAATTTTAATAATATTTAATAAAAAAAAATCTGTATTTTTGATCAAATAAATGCGGCTTTGTTGAGCAGAAGAGACTTCTTTTAAAAACATAAAAATCTAAATTATGTCAAACTTTAGACTATGGTTATATATATATATTAATGTATAAAATGAACAACTTCTACAGCAAATATTAATCTTAGTTAATTTCAATGTTTACTAATACATTATTAAAATCAAAAGTTGTATTTGTTAACATAGTAAATGCACAAGTAACATGAACAAACAATGAACGACTGTATTTTTATTAACAGTAACAAAGTTTAACAAATACTTGAATGCATTGCTTATTGTTAGTTCGTATTAGTTAACGCATCAATAATGTCAACAAATGAGACCTTACTGTAAAGTGTTACCGAAAGATTTAAATCATTTGAATATATTTTTTTCGAATTATTTATTTACGTGATTCACTAGTATTTTATGATATCATGTGATCTCAAATGCGTCACAGTGTCGACAAATATGGAAACAATCAGAAATAATGAGCAGTATAATCACCTTTTACTTTAACGGTTACACTAGAGTTGAAGACCCCACAATCACTGGTAACATTACAGTGGAAGACTGCAGTCTTTAAAATAATCTTGATCTCATATGTTTTTGATGTTACTTCTTGTATCGCATTGTCCTTCATCCAGCTGATGGAGCCATCGGGAAGATCATGAACGCATGTCAGGATCACGTTTGAACCCTCGTCGACTGGGAGGGACCGATTGATTTCTATGGTCACATTAAAAGCTGGGAAGGAGAGCAAAAGGTCAAAGGTCATCATACATTTCATACATGGAAAACGTTCTTTATGAGGATCAATCGGCAGCATTGATTTGATCAGTGTGTGTTTCTGGCATTAATTCTACCTTTTATCGTGCAGTTTTCTGGAACACCTGTAAGGAGAATGAGAACACAAGTGTCATAAAATGCATTGTTTTTATAAAATAAAATGTATTTGAATTCATAACATTAGTGATTTGTAGTTGATTACAAAAAAGCTATTCTTAAAACATAGCTTTTATACACTTTTTATACAGCTTTTATTTTATACACAACCAGCTGCATTTTAATACAGGCATAGTTTTAACTGATTGGATAAGAAGATGATATGATGTGTGACTGACCATTAGTGCAGTTTTGTGACGTGTTAGAAACAGAACAGTTCAAACATTTATCCAGTTCACATGTCTCAGACTGTCCAATGCCTTGATCCACTGAGAGAGAGAGAGAGAGAGAGAGAGAGAGAGAGAGAGAGAGAGAGAGAGAGAGAGAGAGAGAGAGAGAGAGACGGTTAATGAAACGCTTTTATTTCAGACAAAACACAGTATAAAAGTATCATAACCGTATTAATATGACTGTATATGCCAAGTCTTCTGATGCCATATGATAGATTTGTGTGAGGAAAAGACAAAAATTCAGAAAAAAGTAATAATAAAAAATAAAAAAAATGTGATAGCATCAATCACCATCCAAAACTCTGACATTCTGAAACTCTGAAGATTAACGAGAGAAAACTGTACAGTATAGAAGAACAACATGAGAGGGAAAAATATTCCTTTAAACATAAAACATCTTATATTCCCAAATTCAAAACTAAACCACTCATAATTCAGCAAAACTGATATTTGTGTACCTTAACATGATCAAAAGAAGGAGCCGTTCAATTATTATTATATCAATTTTATTTCATTTCTCTGGAGAATAGAGTTTGGAATAATTACATATCATAAAGAACGCATCTGTCTCCCAGAGCGGAGAGAGAGAGAGAGAGAGAGAGAGAGTGTGTGTGTGTGTGTGTGTGTGTGTGTGTGTGTGTGTGAGAGAGAGAGAGAGAGAGAGAGAAGAGAGAGAGAGAGAGAGAGAGAGAGAGAGAGAGAGAGAGAGAGAGAGAGAGAGAGAGAGAGAGAGAGAGAGAGAGTGTGTGTGTGTGTGTGTGTGTGTGTTAGAGAGAGAGAGAGAGAGAGACATAGAGAGAGAGTTTTTGAGTTTTCACACTTTATTTATATCATTACAACGTCAGCAAAACATCCAATCACATTATCAAAAAAAAAAAAAAAAGGTACAAAAATCAAGACTTATAGTAAAAATCAACATTTCTTCTTCAACTGTACAAATAACTCCATTAAACACCATTTGTGCAAAAAAAACTTTCTAAATCATTCATCAGTTTATAGAACTTGAAATCAGACATAACCCTTGCTTTTACCATATTTTAAAACCACATTGTCCTTTACCTTCTATTTTGTTTTTCCTGGTTATGTAAACAGCAAGTTTGGCTTGACCAATTCAACAATTCAACAATTGACTTTTTATTCTTTTGAGCCACACTGTATTTGGGTCCAAGAATCCAAATCTTAGAAGAAAAAATCTCCCCAAAATTCATGAAAAGAACAACAACATTCTTTAAACATTCTAAAAAAACAATGACAAATCGTCTCCCTCATTTTACAAAAAGGACAATCACTTGATACATTGGGATTAATTAAGCTCACAAATGCCGAGAGAGAGAGAGAGAGAGAGGATGAAATCTTGTTTGCATTCTTTTATCATACATGTATTTTATTTATTTATTTATACATACAAAATTGATTCATCTATTTATTTTTTATGAATAAAAGATAAACAGGATGAGAAAATCATAAAGATTTTTTTTATTCACTCAAATGTTTAGCAACTGCTGCAGCAGTTACATTTTGTAATCAAAATTACAAATTGATCCAAATTGATTTATTTGATCAAAATTAAATACATACATTTTGTATGTATAAAAAAATAAAAATAAAAATAAAAATAAAAATAAAAAGACAATCCTCCAGGAAGTGACATTATTTTGGTGGGAAAACACCAGCACAATCATCAATTAGCAAAGGGTGATTTCTGTGATTGTTTTGTAGTTCATAAAGTTGATTAGAAATATAAAAATGAACTTTAAGTGGGCATGCTTGTATAATCATTAACTAAAACTAAAATCATTAAAAAAAAGTTTCGTTACTTACAATAAACATTAACGGAAATCAAATTAAAATACAAAGAATGCTAAACTGATTTTATTTCAGCTAGTCGCAGTGCATGTCTCATTACGATCATCATTGGATTACACAATACACTAATAAACATAACAGAGTCATGCATAAATGAAACGAGTAAGACTGCACTCAACTAATATTCTTATTCAAAACATTAATAAAAACGATATAATCAATGATACTAAAATAACACTCACTCACTGAGAGCAATATCAGCTTAGTTTCCATGCGATCGTGAAGTATATTAAACTGAACTATATTAAGTTTAATATATGCAGAGAAATACTTACAGAGATGAAGAAGACCGACGATGATGAGCAGCGCTTCGCCAAACATGATCCCTCGTCCCAACATCATCCTTTCCCTGCTATCCTCAGTGTGTGTGTGTGTGTGTGTGTGTGTGTCTCTCGGACAGCAGAGCTCTGTTCACTGACGCATATTTACTGATATACATACTGATAATAATGCAAATCACCTCAATGACCCTGAGGGAACAGGAGCATATTTATATATACAGAAGACTGCTTTGCTTATGTGATGCACACACAGGACAAACATGAAGAGATGCTTCACATATGATATCAATTGTTTGGTTTCCTTTTCAATACCATTTGTAATAAAATGTTGTAAGATCATTTCTATTGGCTATCTTTGGTTAGTCCATGAATATAAGTTGTGTTGTGTATATCTCCGCATTCAGTATCAACATAGCCTACGTATTTGATATTCTTTAACAGTTTTTAACAGTGGGTTAAATCACTATACTTAAAAAAATAATAATAATAATAATAATAGTTTTAAAAAAATAATAAAAAATGTATATATATATATATATATATTATTGTTAAAAATCAAACTGTATTAAGAAATAACTTGGCTAATTCAGAGATTGCCATCAGATGCCCAAACACAAAAAGCCATTGATGCAATACTGCAGAGAACCATTTTCCCCCTGATTGACATCTATGCATCTGTTTTGTATTTAGATGTTAGGAAAAAATGTCTCCTCATAGAGGAAATAACAGTTACCGGAAGCATTGTAGCTGTAAGTTTGCATGCTGAACACAAACACAATATCATATTTCCAAAATGTCAAGGAAATACTGTGAACTGAATAATGCATGTATAAATTATTTTACAAAAATTGCCCCAAGATATGGGTCAGTTCAGATCAAAGAATCTAATCTCATCTACATCACAGCTAACTGTAGCTTATTAGCCAGTCAGCAGGGGGAGGCAGATCCAGATGCACCAGTCATTTATTTATTTATTTAATTAATTCTATTTGTGTTTTGTTTTAATTTCATTTGTTATTTTATTTTCATCTATAGTTTTTTATTTTATTTTATTTTATTTTATTTTATTTATATATATATATATATATATATATATATATATATATATATATATATATATATATATATATATATATATATATACATATACATACATTATTTTATTTTATTTTATTAATTAATTTTATTTATATTTATATATATGTATATATAAATTATTTTATTTTAATTATATATATATAAATTATTTTATTTTATTTTATTGTCTTCAATATAAAAGTCCTTTGAGCGGTCTGCGCATGCGTGTCAGCTGATTCCCCGCTCACCTGTTTGAAGTTGAGGCGCGTCGAACGCTCATGAACGCGTGTGGTGTGTAGGTGAACGCAGGTAAACGCACAGTCAGTCTCTCTCCAGTGTTCTCGGCTCTAGTTCAGCTGTTATTATGGTGGCGATAAGAACTCTAAGCCAAAGCTTCTGTCGGCTGGCCAGAGGAGCATCTTTACAGATCAAGTTGAGCAGGAGTCGCGTGCTGAAGATGCGCTCGAGCGAGTGGCAGGTATTTATTCCATAGAATCAGGGAAAGCTGTATGAACACAAACGCCTTTGATTTATCGTGTTGTTCAAATAAAATGCATGTAGGGTAACATGGGGAAAGATGCCCCTCTCCAATGTGCATTTACATACTTTTCAATTGTAACATATTAAAATATTGTAACAAAATGTAAAATTATTCAAAGCGGCCATCTTACCCCAAACCCCATTCTAAACTTAATATATATATATATATATATATATATATATATATATATATATAGCCTATATATATATCTCAAAAGTCATTTATACATTCTGTAATATATATATATATATATATATATATATATATATATATATATATATATATATATATATATATATATATATATAATTATTCTTTTTTTTTTATTACATTTAGTTGAATAATTGAGTAACCAATGACAGAGAAAGCAGAATCCCAATAAAAGAGATTCATCTGAAAGTTAGGCATTTTAATATTTTTATTTACACATTTCATTGCCCATATTTTAACTGAAAATATGCCATAATAGCAACACTATGAATGCAAAACTTAATGATTTCACTCAACTAACCTAAAGGTTTTAATGAGAGCAAAGATGTCTGAAATGTACATCAAATTCATGGAAATACTGAATAATAACCCCATCAGTTACAATAATTATTACATCTAAAAATAATAACAATATAACAGCATTCTACTTGGGGGCCTTCTGTGCTAATTCTGGTGGCTCATCTTACCCCAATGATCACATTTTATCTTTTTACTTCATCTTACTCTGACTTACCCTACTTATTAGATTTGTGTCATTTTTTTTATTTTTTATTGTTTTAGTCCTTCAAATTTCCAAAATACACATTGCTTTTTGTTTCCTATTAATGGAGAGACTGTTATAAAAATCAATTGAAAAACACAGTTGACCCAATATTATCATCATTTATAGAGCAAGTGTTTAGCTATACAAGGCAAGCACAAATGTTAAAGGTAGAGCAAAAGATGTCTGATCTAATTAATGGAAATACTTAATAATAACCCCATTAATTACAATAATAAAAAATAAAAATAGTAACACTAGTAACAACATGCTAATTGGGGCCTTCTGTGCTAATTCTGGTGGCTCATCTTACCCCAAGGGTATGATTTTATCTTATCTTACTCTGACTTTCCCTATTTGTTTGTGTCCATATTTTACAGAGGCATTTTTATTATTTTAGTCCTTCAAATTCCAAAGTACATATTGCTTTTTGTTTCCTATTAATGGACCGACTGTTGTACAAATCTATAATTATTAAAAAGTACAGTAGACCCAATAGAAGGGCATGTTGTCATCAGCCTATATAGAGCAAGTTTTTAGCTATACAAGGCAAGCACAAATGTTAAAGGTGATATCAAACCATAGTTCCTCTGACCTGACAATAATCCCATGTCATTTAATTAGTATGTATTTTATTATTTATTATCTCCCATAGTAATCTGTCTGCTCTCATCACAATATGATGCATTGTTTAAAGGGATACTTCACCGATTAGCATTAAGCTTTGTATCAGTAGTATTCTCGAGTGACCGTGCTGCTTCCCTCCCTCATGTCCCCCTGAGACGAGAGATTTCTGTATTGTGTGTCTAGAAAAACCGCTCTGATGATGCAAAAATCATCATTTTGCGTCATCAGAGGCTTTTTTGTCCAGAGGCGAGAGACTACAGCCAATAGGAGGAGCTCGTCCCGCATGTCTTCAACTCGCCCATAGGGGGATCTCACCATAAAACGCCGTCTTTTCAGTTTCGAGTCGACTAGTAGCCTAGCTGTATAATTTCTCCCGATACTGCCCTCTGTAAACGGTAGGCGTGGCTTGGGCGTGGGGCAGTGAAGCAAGTGCATTCTGGGAGTTGTAGTCTTTCATCCACATGAGCCAGAAATACATTTTCTGGCTTTTCTCAGTCTAGAAGGCACCAATTTCTACTACATAAATGACCCAATTTAAACGCACATTCATCTTTCCAGTGTTGAAATATCCCTTTAAAGGTGATATCAAACCATAGTTCCTCTGACCTGACAATAATCACATGTCAGTTAATTAGTATGTATTAATTTATTATTTATTATCTCCCATAGTAATCTGTCTGCTCTCATCACAATATGACGCATTGTCTTTAACAATAAAGATGTCCATGTTGTGAAACTGGTGGTTTGGCTGCTTCAGTGCCTCCGGTTGAGGTTCTCCTCTGTGGTCGGTGTTTATTCACAGTAGTTTTCATTGATCTGTTCGTTTAACTGGATAGGCTCAGGGTTAGGTGGGTCTCGTACCACACAGAGCCCTGCTTGCACTCAAGGAGGAGGTTTTACTCTGACAAACCACAGTTCCTCTTGTGGTGGTGTTGCTATGGTAAGACTTCCCTTTCGAACAGGAAGTGAAGCGCTGCAAGAAAGAGGGTGTTTCAGGCGGAGAGTCTGTAGAGGGAAGCGTTTCGGAGAGAGAGACGGGCACACGCTCGAACCCGATCCTGATGTGGACATGTCCAAGAAAATGAAGACTCTGGCGGTGCCAGCGGGTCAGATGGTGAGTCCGGTTCAGGCCTGCGGCTTCTCTGATTGGCTCGTTCTGATGAGGATGATGCGGGAGTTGCTTTATTGTGGGATCATGATCCTGGTTTTAGCATTGCATCAGTTACTATTTTAACTTTATGCTCAAGATATTTGTGGAAAGTGGTGTTTGGTTGACCATTCAGCTGATCTCTGATGCATGACAGATGTTTTCTTCTAGTCTTGCTCTGTTTCTTTCCCTCCACAACGAGTCTGAGGGGACTTGTGTTTGCAAACTGTCTGTGTGTGTTTGATTTGAGGACAAAATTGTCCCTAGAAGTTGGTAAATTAGTTTTTAGGAAGTCTTTGGATGTCTTTAAAGGCAAATATGATTAATATTTGTATTAGTGCTGACAATCGATTGAAAAAAATTTACTTATTAAACATTTTTTCTGTAATTAATCACACCTAACATTAAATATTTATATATATATATAAATGTGTATATAAATAAATTAAATAAAAAAAAAAACTAAAAAAAAACATATATATATATATAATGTTTTTTTTTAGTTTTTTTTAAAAATGTATTTATTATATATATATATATATATATATATATATATATATATATATATATATATATATATATATATATATATATATATATATATATATTAGGCTTTAAAACGTATAACAATTTAATTTAAGATAACTTGTCTTGTTTGACTAGTCCTTTTCCCATCTTTGCATTTGCTGTTGAATTATCCTCAGGGTCCAGTTGCCGGAAAAAAAGTTTAATCTGGATCAGAGATCTCTAGTTTTGTCCAGGATCAGGTAATCCTGATCTTACTTTTGTAAGAGATATGAAATTGGAGAATAATTATGTATTTGAATGCTTTTGTGTTCCACCTTTGAAACCTTGCGTTCATTGGCAAAGAACTCGAGTGAGAGTGAGAATGAATGCAAAGTCTCTTGAGGGAACGTAAAAGCATTAAAATTCATGTTTCCTCATATTTGTCCCTTTAGGGTTTCCGTAGCCCCTCATGTGACCCACAAAAGTATAAAATAAATAAATAAGGGATGCAGTTATTAGTAACTACTTTTGTCTGGTTCATCTCTGATGATTGTGTCAATGCAATTTATATACAGTGATTAAAAAAAAAAATTTAGTTTGATATTGACAGTTTGGAGGATTATTTTATGGTACCAAAATATTTTTTTTACTTTACTGTAATTAAAAGGCTAGTAGCTTTATGTCTACTTCTACGCTATTACTTTAATAGTTAAAAAGCAAGAGTGAAATATAAATATAAATGTGTGTGTATATATTACATGATACAAATATTGTTGCACTTTTGTTCCTGAAATCCACCCTTCTGTTGGGAGCAGGATAATCCTGTTTTTCCCGGATCAAAGGTATCCCAATCTCACATACACTGACATTTTGAACCACAAAAACCAATCTTGGTTTCTTATCTGATTTCAGAATCCCTTTTTTCTTTTTCTTTTGAACAACTCGTCCCTGAAGTTAAGCTGAGTCTGAAAGTCTTCAAAGGCTTTATAATGATCGGCGCTCGCAACACAAAGGTCAAGGGTTTGATTCCATAGGAAATGCATGAACTGATCAAATGCATAGCGTTATTCTGGAATAATTATCTTCTAAGGTGTGACTTTTGGTCGCTTGCTAAATCCATGTGTAAGAAGAAAAAACAAACAAATGCATGTTGAGCCACTGAGAAAACGAGCATTTCTCAATCAGGTTTCCACATTGTTTCCATGGCGATGAGATGTTCAATCACACGGAGGTGTTTGGCCAGAGAATTAGTCGAAAGTGAATCTCACTATTAACACCTCGCATGCTTTTTGCTCACTTGTGACATGTTGTCATCATGTCTTCTAATGAGCTTTTAATGTTGAACACCACACCCATTTCCTGTGAGCCGAGGAAAAAAGTATGCAGCTGTTAAAATGCGACTTCCTGTGATGTATTTCTCGTTTTTATTCATGATTATGACACCACAGGCCCATTGATTTCATGGTAGACTGACTGATTGTTTGTGTGTGTGTGTGTGTGTGTGTGTGTGTGTGTGTGTTTGCTCTTGCAGACCCAGGCGGTTTCTGATGGCGGTAAGTTTAATTTCTTTACATTGTAGAATAAGCCTGTCACCATCATCAACTCTGTGCTGACAATTAATTGTCATGTAAATAATTGCTATTAACAATTTAATTCTGTTTTGTTCATGTCACTTATAATGTAAACCTAATACATGATGATTTTATTTTTTTCTCTGAATCTCTTAAATAATAATAAACAGTAGTGGATAAGTTATGTCTGGCCTAGGAAAATCAACATCTTCACCTTTTATTCAAATAATATTCAAATTTGTTAAAGTCCCCCTGTAGTCAATAATTTTATCCCTTTAAACTCATCTTTAATCACCAAAATGACACATTTAAGTGTTTTTTCCTTGAAGAAAAAAAATGCATGCCTTATATCTTGAATGTAATTCGACACCCTTGCCTCATTTAGTATGCACGGTTCTATGAATATGCAAATGAGCCCCGACCTCCACTCACTCACTCAGCTCAGAGATCCACTGGTTGAGAAAATACTCAGCAATGGTGTCGACTTATGAACTTACACATGGTTTGTCTTAAAGCTTATTAAAAACACCACTTTAACACATAAAACTACATTAAAAGCTGGATTTTCAGCACAGGGGGACTTTTGTAAGCGTATAGTGTAGTTGCGCTTGGATTTGATTGTTTTAATCGTGCAATGAAACATGACAAATTGTGCAGACATCATTTTTGGCCAGGCTGTCATGCAAGAAATTATGAACACATGCAAAAACAAGAGAGAAACAAATCTAATATGTGATTGTTGTTGTCAATGAATGCTTTTCTGTAGTAGCTGTAGTTTGCCTTTTTTTGCCAAATAATTGACTAAGATAAATACCTTAACCAGGTTTAGTGTTTTGTTCTTCCTTCACATTTAAAATATTTATAAAATATAAAGTATTTTCCTCATATTTGGAACATTTAATCAAACTTTTACTAAAAATCCCATCCAGATATCACTTTTGTCCACTACTGTGTAATATAAAGATTTTATTATTATAATAAAATAGGCCCATATGATTCACTTTAATGCTTTGAAAATTAATAACTTTTTTTTTTTTTTACATTTTTATTTTATGATTAAATCAACAATCCTTTTATTATTATTTTTATTATATTCTTTCACTGGAAAGTAGACACGATATTGTAAGTTTGATGTCATTTCTTTAAGAGCTTAAATGTCCTTTATTTGGATGACAATTATTGCATTTATCTCAAATAATTGCAATTAGACCAAAATAACCCTGATCATATCATTAATGATTAATGGAGACAGACAGGCCTACTCTAGAACATCTCGTGGTCCGATCACAATCATGTCAATAACTCAGTCCACCCTCGCACTCCTGTACAGAACTCAACCTCAAGTTATCCAGCAGTGGCAGTGGCAGCAGCTCCAGCCTATCAGAGCGCTCGAGCGGGTCAGGTGGTCCAGCCAGTCGCGTGGTCAGCTGGGCCGTGTGTTTCGAGCGGCTGCTTGAAGACCATGTCGGCGTGCGATACTTTACTGTAAGTTTTCAGTCTTCATACCACAATATTCCCACTGTTTAGTTTAGTGATATATATATATTTTTATTCACATTATCTATAATATTGTATACCAAGAAAAATTCCTTCTGTGTGTTGAAATATATCTGTTTTTGATTCTGCTTCTGATCTGTGACTTCTTTAAAATCTTATATAAAGATCAATATTGCCATCCATATTATAATAAAGATGTAAACAAGGTGATTTAATCGTTGTAGAAAAATAAATATAGTTTCCATGAGCATTTAGAGAGATACCACACTATTTACACAAGATTTATGTATATTATTGATTGTTTTTTTTAAGACCAAATTGTTAAATGAATTGTAAACAATGTTTTGAAGTGCTTGTAATCAGTTATTTTTAAAAATTGAAATACTGTTGATTGCCTGATATCATGTTAAATCATAAATAAAATAAACAAGGTTTATTAAGCTTTATCCACATGCATACAGTATACTCATGTAAAGCAATATAGCAAATCTCAGCTGCTTAAATTGCTTGTATCGTCACAAAATATAACTATATTACTATCCAGCTCTAATCTTCTGAATGCGACTATAAGGCATGAAGATGATATAAACATTTACACATGATTTTCTGAAATTGGTGCTGTCTGACTATAGAAAACCGAGAAATAAGTCTGTTATTTTCCCGTTTGCCAAATAGGTAGGAAAACTTCAATACCCATAATGCACTGGGGCATGTTGCCGTCCGAGGCCACGCCCACCAGTCTGCTATGGATACGCTTGACCAGTCAAATACCGCCTTGCTTTAGTAGGAAATACTTCTTGGCAAACCTTTATTAGTGGTGTCAACTTCACTCTCAGAAAAAAAGGTACAAAAGCTGTCACTGTGGCGGTATCTTTTCAAAAGGTACACCTTTGTACCTAAAGAGTGCATATTAGTCCCTCAAAGGTACATATTGGTACCAAAAGTGTACATATTAGTTCCAAAAGTGTACATATTAGTTCCAAAAGTGTACATATTAGAACCCTTTTGAAGGGTACTGTCCCAGTGACAGCTCTTGTACCTTTTTTTCTGAGTGTGGTATTGTTCCCAGTTGCAAGACAATCGTAAAGTATCTCCCTAATACGTTTCAAGAGAGATGGCTTTCTGCATTTCAGGTTATTAGAACAAGATGTGTGTTTCACAATGTGTTACTTCACAAAGTTACCGGTCAAAAGGAAGTTTTCAGTCATAAAAATACATAATTTACATTTGGATTGCATGTTTTTCTCCTCACAGGAGTTTCTCAGATCAGAAGTGAGTGCTGAGAATATCTTGTTCTACCAAGCCTGTGAGAAGTTCAAGAAAATCCCGTCTACGAGACTGGAAGAGGTATGCAAAGACTTCTTAAATTGACGTGGGAATTGAAAATATCATTTTAAAAAGGGGAAAAATCCCATTTAAACCAAGAAAAAACGGTTTTGGATTTTTTAAAGATGCATTATGATTTAAAATGAGTAAGAAATGTGTGTGTGTGTATTGGACTTGATTTTATTTGTATTTTTATGATGTTTAATATGTGAATGTGCAGTCGTGTGAAATGCACGCCCTCTTAATAATTGCTTTTCACAGACACTTACTCAAACTAATGGACACTTACTATAGTCTTCTTGAAGCTATCTGGGGTTTAATGCCTTTCTCAACAGCACAATAGCACTTGATCTCCAAAACACTCCTAATCGCAAGAGATGCAATGGAACAAAACTGTGGCGCAACATTGTTTGATCTTAGTGTAAAACAGGAACTTGCTCCTCATTTAATGGTTTGAATCCTGAAACACCTGGTGGTGCAGTGGGTAAAAAATGCTAAAAATGCTTTTCTTACTCAGTGTTTTTTTCTTGTTTTCAGTCCAAATAGCTAAACATTCTTAAAGGGGTGGTATAATGCCCTTTTCACAAGATGTAAAATAAGTGTCTGATGTCCCCAGAGTGTGTGTGTGAAGTTTTAGCTCTGCTCAAAATACCCCACAGATATTTTTAATTAGCATGTTAAAATTGTCACTTTTTGAGAGTGAGCAAAAATGCACTGTTTTTGTGTGTGTCCCTTTAAATGCAAATGAGCTGCTGCTCCCGGCACAGGGGGCGGAGCTTCAAGAGCTCATGTCCTTTTACCTCACACACACATGCACTGAACATTTAAAAAACTTTGAGCCTTTTATGTTCAAACCGGAGTCTGACAATAGCCGCGTTTCCATTACAGATTTGCGCAAATGTTTTGCGCTATTATCTAAATATCGATAAAAAACTATTGCGAAATGACGGCGTTTCCATTAACCGATGTTATGCGACTAAAACGTCTTTTTTTCTCTCGCGATAAGTCATTCCAAAAATCACGGCAACGGACGTTGGTTATAATATCACAGCCACCGCATTAGACATTATTATTATTATTAATGGAAGGAGACGTGGCGTGTTATCCAAGCATTAATGGCAGGGAAAGACCCCCGAACGACACATATAAGGAGTTTCTGGGTGTTTCGCCCTCATTTCTGCTCCGATTGTGGCATTTCTTTGAGATTTAGAATCCAGTATTCCTATAGGCTAATTATTGTTTCTTTTATGAATTTAATAAATAATTCTGTCTCGTGTTCTGTCCAAATGATCCATGTAGGCAACTTTTGTGTCTATTTGTTTTCCCTTTTTCAACCCCTAATTGAAAAACGAAAAATGAACGGTTGTTGTCTTCTTAAAATAAGTTGAACACCAAAATTTTAATTTGAACTGGCTACACACAACTGCTGTGCTTTATTTATGACTTTTTGCCCCTTTATTAAACATTTAAAATATTCACAAATTAATATGGAAAACATGTCGATTTTACTGGTTTTCTAAGGCCAAATTAGAAACTGGAATTGATGTATTTCCCGCAGTGCTGAATGAGAAGAGCCATTAATATAATTAATAAACTATTGTTTTCTAAGTGTCGGCTAAAATCACATCTCCATCTCCGCTGTTATCAGATGCGCTTTTAGAGAGAAATGCAACTTTCATACGGATTAGCCTACATAATCAGAAGGTATTAGCTTTCGATTCGAATTTGTTCGTTTTAAAGTGGACATTTCAAGCTTTAGCCTACACAGGCTATATTTTGTTTCAGTTCTCGCGCCCCAGTTTACGGAGATCATGTGCGTCTGATTGTTTCTTTTATTTTACAAAAGCACAGCATTTTCTTGTTATTGTGAGTTTACACAAATAAAAGTGGTTGAGAATAATGTATTATTATTTTCTGTCTGACCAGAAATGATAGAGTATAAGTTGTTTCCACTGTTGATAGGAAAATGCAAGTGTTTGCGGCCGCGCCTCCGTGTCATGCAGTGCGCGCTCCACGCTCAGCTTTGTTCCTTTTTTGCATAAAAGCCTCTTCTAAATATAGCCTATTAAATGTTATAATAAAATAATATAAAATTATTATTATTTGCGTAGCTATACATGGACTTCAAACACACTGCGTCTTCTAAGTCAGGTGACTGCAAATGCGCAAAAACTGTTTCCATTGCAGTTTTGCGAAATATTCATTTTTCGAATTGCCTGAAAAACCACCTCATGAGAGCGTAAAAACTTTTTTGCGATAAATGGGAGTTTTTGCGAAATTGACGTGTTTCCATTAAGCGTATTTTCAATTCGCAATTTCAATTTGCGCAATTTGAAGGGTAATGGAAACGCGGCTAATGATGGAGAGACTCAAGAAGAATTGACAACATGTAGAAGCAACAGGACATTTCTGAATGGTTAGTTGATGAAGTTATGTAGCTTATGTGTAGTTATCTTCTAGTCATTGATTAGCATATTCTGTCTTGATAACCTATAAATGGTGTTCCGGGGGCGGGGTTTATGTAAATTCTAGGGTTTGTGATGTCACTAACCCGGGAGGAATGTGGTGTAGTCTCTACCAGCCGTTTGTTGTAGTCCTTAAAAAGTGATTTCTTCAAAAGCAAATATCTCCCTTTGCTTTGAACTTTGAGCGTTGTAACTTTGCAGATGTTGTTTATGCTCAAACATCAACATTACACACTGACTAAAGTTAGAAAAGTCAAATCATAATCAACCACCCCTTTAAATCAAGATGGATTTACTAAAGTAGATAAGATATGTCTTGTTTTCTAGGGGAAAAAATCAAAATTAAGTGAGTTTTTGTTTAAAACAAGCAAAATTATCTGCCAATGGGGTGATAGAAATAATGTTAATTCAAACAGAAACAAGATTATTTATCTTACCCCAATGCCTGATAATTTTGCTTGTTTTAAGCAAAAACTCACTTTATATATATATATATATATATATATATATATATATATATATATATATATTTGCTAGAAAATGCATGTCTGGAATGTTTGTCATCTGCATCTTTCATTCTTCTCTGTATGATCTGACTGTATGATGGAAGCATGTTCCCACCACGGAACAAAAAATACATTAAGGTAATTGTGACTTTATCGCACAACTGATTTGTTAGCAATTGTGAGACTATAACTCACTATTAAGACCTATTCGGATGGGACTAGTTTTCCGGGGCGTATTTCATGTTTCACAGACTGACTTTGCCAGTTTAATCCCGTCCGAATGCGAACGTCTGTGATTGCTGATGTTGTATTATTCCAATTATTGTGTTTTTGACCATTTGCACACCAATCTTTAGCATTCTTTCATTTAGTTTCAATGGTATCCGACGAAAAAAGAAACTATATAATCAATAAATGGAGCCAAATCGTGGAAACTACGAATACTGCGCATTTTAATATCAGTGTCAGGCAAGAGTAAGATGCTTGTCTAGATTTCTCTGCTCACTAATGCAAGTTTATCATAAACCGCCACTGCTATAAACTCGTGACATTTATTTAAATAGGGTTACTATAATTAATTAAAATTATATTAACAAACAATAAATTAAAAAGACACGTATGTCATGCGTATCAAGCACAGCACATGACCTTCTGTAACGCCCACGTCTGGAAAACACACTCGCCCTCAGAAATAAACACACAATGCATGAAACCACAGACTTCGAGTGATAAGATTTGTAACTCAAACATCATTTTAGAAAACTAGTCCCGTCTGAATAGGGCTTTAGGACTCTTTTTCTCAGAATTATGAGTTTATATCTAAATTCAGAGAAAAAAAAAAAAATCAGAATTGCAAGTTTGTAAATGCAATTGTGTTTTAGTCTGAAATATGAGATATAAACTTGCAATTCTTTTTGTTTGAGAATTTTCACACATTTTGCACTTTATAACTTGCAATTGACCGTTCGCAAAGACCCGCCCCCTTTAGTTACTGTTGCTATGTCCGACAAGCCACGCCTCTCTCACGCCACATGATCTCACGCAGTGAAAAACACATCACGGAGCAGAGAGGGCACTGACAGACAGGACAGACTAGGTTACTTTTGATATGAAACAAAGTCTCAACTTCCAAATTTGGTCTTTTTTTTTTTAAAGAAATGTAAACAATAAATACTGTTTTGTGGCTCTTTAATGTGTCGTGACAGATCGCTGTGGCGCCCTTCTCGTGAACCGACCATCTCTTCCTTCTAGTTAATTTATAGCATCAAATAAACATGAATGAGCATAAGAAGGATTGTTATTTTAACCGCGGAAAGACGTCAGTACACTCCGTTTTTCAAGTTCAGATCCTCCAACGTTTATCTACTAACTCTCCTGACTGATTTGCCGGACGCGGATGGCGGATTATGATTGGTCAGATCGCCTGTCAATCAAACTCCTGCGAAGGGTCAATTGCGAGTTTATATCACAATTCTTGCAATTAAAGTTGCAATTACCAATTTTTTTTATTTCATGGCAGAAACAGACTTCCATAGACTCTTCAGTTATAATGAGAAATCAAAGGCTAATATCAGCCTAAAGCGATTGCATGTGTCCCCCTCAGCTGAAGAAAGAAGCACGCTCCATCTACGACAGTTTCCTCTCTGAAAGCTCTCTGCATGCGGTTAATATTGACGATACGGCACAGATGGAAGTGAGCGCTTTGGAGACGCCTACACCCGACATGTTCGATAAAGCACAGGCACAGGTACACGCTTAGACAAATCACATACCAATACTGTGATTTACTCGAATGTATGTCATAGCATAGTTATTTTTGCTGGAAATTTAAAGTCCCCCTGTGGTGAAAATCAAGTTTTTAATGTTGTTTTATGTGTCAATGTGGTGCGGTTTAATATGTTTTAAGACAAACCATGTGTAAGTTCATAAGTCGACAGCATTGCTGAGTATTTTCTCCTTAAAACTGCAGTGAACCAAAGACAGTTTCAAACACACGCTTTGAAATCGCTGGTGTTTCTGACGTCACAAACTACCTTGTAACCAATCAGATCAACGTGTGATCGTCAACCAGTGGATCTCTGAGCTGAGTGAGTGAGTGGAGGCGGGGCTCATTTGCATATTCATAGAACCACGCATACTAAATGAGGCAAGGGTGTCGAGTTACATTCAAGTGATCAAAGATGAGTTTTAAGGGATACAATTATTGACTACAGGGGGACTTTAATAAAAAGGAACCATATGGTAAAGCCTATTTTGGATAATACAACATATTAAATGCTTTACAAATGAAAGGTTTTTGTTATTAATTATTTGCAATTTGGACCAATTGATGTATGGTTTGTTAGGATATGACAATATTCGGTCGAGATTGGACTATTTGTAAATCTGGAATCTGAGGAGGCAAAAAAAATCGAAACATTGAGAAAATCTCCTTTAAAGTTGTTCATTTATGTTGGCGATTGTGCAGCATTCACTCACACAAATACATGTTTTATATATTTACGGTAGGAAATTTACAAAATATCTTCATGGAACATGATCTTTACTTAATATCCTAATGCTTTTTGGCATAAAAGAAAAATCGATAATTTTGACCCGTACTATTTGGCTATTGCCACAGATATACCCGTGCGACTCGAGACTGGTGACGTGATCCAGGGTCACATATTATGAAACCGAGTTCTGACTCTACATGCACAAAGAAAATCTTGAATGATTTACGATAACGGTTTATCGCCGCAGATCTTCAAACTAATGAAGATGGACAGCTACACGAGGTTTGTTCGCTCTCCGCTGTACCAGAACTGCATGGTGGCGTGTGTGGAGGGTCGTCCTCTTCCCAGTGTTGGGACTCCGGAGCCCAGAAGCAAAATGTCCAAAAAGAGCGCAACGCCTCCCAGTAACAGAAAGGTAACGCATTTAAAATCCCTTCAAGACAGGTTTAGTTATGTTAAATATTTTTTTCATAAATAAAAAATACCGTTGAACTACCATTCAAAGGTTTTGAGTTGATAAGCATTTATTTCATCTCAAATACAGCAGAAAAATATCATTTGAAATATTACAGTTTTAAAATGACTTTTCTATTTGAAAATGTAATTTCATTTTCAGCATCATTACTCCAGTCTTCAGTGTCACATGATCCTTCAGAAATCATTCTAATATGATGCTTTGCTGCTCAAGAAACATTTCTGATTATTATCAATGTTGAAAACAGTTGCTTCATATTTTTGTGGAAAGTGTGATGCAATTTTTTCTGAAATATTTTTACATAAGTCTACAATAACAATGTGAAAGACTTTATGGTCACTTTTATTTAATTTAATGCATCCTTGCTGAATAAAAGTACTAATTAAATTTCTTTCCTATATTATATTTATTTATATATGAATGATTATTTAGCTATAACACACAAAAAATTGTCTTGATTCGTTCCGATTTAATGAACAGAACGCTTTTGCATGCAGAACATGAGTTTTTTTTTTTCTCAAAGTTTTGCTCCAATGGTTTGTTGCTTCATAGATCTTAATATTGCAAAATATCACGTTGATGCAGTGCATTTTCCTCTTGCTGTATCTTATGTTGAGTTAAAGTTTACAGTGTAAATTCTGAAACTCTACTTGCACATGTGAATTTTGTTAATATAGGCCATGAAAAAAACAAAACATTTATTTATATATTTTATTAGTGCAGGGCAAAGATTAATCACATCCAAAATAAAAGTTTGTGTTTAAATAATATATGTGTGTGTACTGTGTATAATTATGCACATGCATGTATACATTTAAGAAAACATATTATTTATATATAAAATATTTATATTTAATATAAATGATATATAAATATATGTAAAGTATATGCATGCAAATCTTTCTTAAATATATACATGCGTGTGTGTATTTATATATACAAAATAATCATACACAGTGTACACACACACATTATTTCAACACAAACTTTTATTTTGGATGTGATTAATCGTGATATATATATACAGTGCAGATGTTTAAAAGGGTCTAATTGGGTGAGAGTGTTTGAGTCCACCGTGGGAATATGATGGCGTGTCAGTGAGTGAGTAGACTGATAACCACAGTGGAAAGAAGTCATGTATTTTACTGTGTGTTTTTCAACAGAGCGTTGAGTTGAAAGTGCCCTCGTCAGACAGCAAGACCAACAGGAAGAAGAGGTTAGAGAAGAGAGGCTCATGGGGAGGTACCATCTGACTCAACACTTCTCTATCTGTGTGTGGCATCTTTGAGCACGTATTTGCAAGCATGTCTCTATTAGATTCGGTCTTATGAAGATGCATGTTTCATGCCAGTGATGGTTTGCAGATGCCCACAGTTGTTCTGTTTGTGTGATTCTCTTCTCTGTCGGTTTAGCCGTTGAACAGGAAGTGTTCATGACTGCACTAACAGCGTTTGTGTTTCTCAGCTGACCAGTCGTACCAGCATGTGTCGGTGTCTCGTAAAGAGTCTCAGATCTCGGTGAAGTCGAACAGCAGCTTGGAGTTGGTGTCTGGATTCGGCCGAGCTGAGGTATCTGCACCAAACCAAATGTTCTTGGAGATTGCAAGATTGTGTATGTCATGAAGGGAATACAAGTGCTTGCAAGAGAGCAAAACTATAGTCGCATTTTGGTAAATCGATAGATGTTTTGAGTGTTACAATGTCATATAGTGCTGAAAAGTACCTAATTTCATGTTCTTGGTAAAAAAATAGCCAGACTTTTTAAAGGGAACTATTGTGCCCTTTTGAAATTATTATTTTCCTCATATTCTCCATTGTTGCGGCTCCTCTCTTCCCAGTCTGTCAGTAACGCTCTGTTTAGTTCCTGTCTCTATGAAGCCCCTCCTTCTGAAAAGCACACTGTGCTCTGATTGGTCGGCTGGAGCAGTGTGTTGTGATTGGTCGAGCGCTTCGAGTGTGTTTGGGAAATGTCCCATCCCGGCCCTTCCCATAACCGCCAGTTTAACACACTACTAACTAACTCAACCAGGCCCCGCCCCTTTATTCTGCACATTAATTATTATAATGAGGAATATTGTGACGTGTTCGTTCCCGGAAGAAACTCAAGACTACAATGGAGGCGTTTCAGGAGTTCAGAAACACTGACACTGATATAGAGAAGAACTTTGTGACTGAGCTTTTTCAGTTTTTTTAATGTTGCTCAAACAGCAACATTACACACTAAAGAGAGTTAAACATCATTAAAAAAAAGCAGAATAGGACCCATTTAAATTGCTTGTAAATCTCTCATTATGCTTTATCACCCACCAAATATTGGATACATTTTTTTTTCTTGACAACGGTTCTTTCAATTAGCACAGGTTTTGTATATCTCCTGGAAACTGATTAATCATATGCCCATTTGATCCAAGCTTAAGGTGCATAAGTATTCATTACTTCAATGAGTTCATTGTTTCTGCCATAAATTATTACATTGTTAATACATTTTTAGCTAACTGTGATTTTGTATATGTACATTTCTGAAATGCATAATTAAGACATTTACCTCTGATAACGATCACTCTATTGTAATGTGGACTCGTGCATTTTCTGTAAAGCTGCACAATACAAATAAATGTTAATTGAATGAATAAGCTCAGAACAACGAGGCCTACGGTACCAAAAAGACATACAAAACCTGTGCTAATTCAGAAATGTTTGTTAAAGGTGCATTGTGTAATATTTAGGAGGGTCTGTTGACAGAATGCAATATCATGAACATAACTATGTTTTCATTGGTGTATAAAGACCTTACATAATGAACCGTTATGTTTTCATTACTTTAGAATGAGCCATTTCTCTCTACACACACCGCGGGTTTTACTTTGAAATAGCCATTTTGCGCAGACGTTTCTACGGTGGCCCTAAAGGGACAAACGTGTTTCCATGTTGTTCTTCGTGCAAAGAATCTAGCTAAAGTCAGCGAATAAAACACTGACACAATGATGAACAAGTAACAATAATATTCGCAATAACTTATCGTTTTACTAAATAATTAAGTGAACAGAATTTCCTAATTTATCTTTTTAAAAGAAACCTCATTGATTAACTGGCTACTCTCTGCTGTCTCAGACAACGACATCATCTCCGGTCGGCTACCGTAACTTCTGTTGGTTGCAATTCGCAATCTCACCACCAGATGCCACTAAAATGTACAAACTGCACCTTTAAATTAAGTTAAATTCACAACTTTGGATTGTCTCTCTGTCAGAATGGACGCTGCAGTGTGGCCGTCTCTGATCCAGAGGCCTTGAGTTCTGGTTCTCCTACAGCTGATAAGTACTGTTGTGTGTATCTGCCGGACGGGACGGCCAGCTTGGCCCCTGCCAGACCGGGCCTGACCCTCAGAGACATGCTCAGCAGCCTGTGTGAGAAGAGAGGCTTTCCCCTGAAAGACGTGCTCATTTACCTACACGGCAAAGACAAGGTCAGTCCACAACCGACTGCATCTAACCAGTAACCGGTCTCATGATTTTGGTACACTTTACAATAAAGTCCAATTAGTTAACATTATTTAATGCATGAATTAACAATGAGCAATGCACTTGTTACAGTATTTTTGAATCTTAATGTTAGTTAAAGTGCCCCTATTATGCCTTTTTAAAGGCTCCTAATGTTTCGGAGTCTCCTACAACAGGTTTACATGCATCTAAGATCAGAAAACACCTTAATGTTCTCATAATATCCATTGCACATCACCTCATTTGTCAAAGAGTCTGAAAACGGTTCGTTCGAAGATTCAGTCTCTCTAAGCCCCGCCTCTCTGAGAGCTGCTCTGCTCTGATTGGTCAGAAAGCAAACACTCTTTATCATATCTGAATCTCAGCTCTTGACACAGTGATACGAACAGTAACGATGGCGTGGGTTTTACCGTATCAATCTCAGAAAACAGCGTCGAACAACATGAACAACACGAACCAAACTCTTCCAGTCTCAGATAAACTACAGTGTTTGAGGGCGGGGCTAAGAGATGCTGCTCAGCCAATCAAGACCAGAGGCTGGCATTATGCAAATTAGTTACAAGCCTCGCAAGTTTGAGTAGGAAGTGAGACTGGAATTACTGACGACTCGCTTCAGTTCAGAATCGATTCTTTCTTTAGTGACACAATAACTCCATTTATCTGCACTTTGACCTTTTACATTTTACAAACAGCTCTATTACACACTGCATGAAAGGTAATATTTGAAAAAGCATGATCGGAACAACTTTAATAAAAACACAACTGTTTATTGACTGTTTACATGTGCACCAATAATCTCCAAAAATCACCATAGGGACTTCATCGCAGTAAGATGTTCACATGACATAAGTAAACCTCTTCAGTTTACAAGCAATTTTCATTATTATGATTATTTGCTAAGATTTGTGGTTATTTTTACCTTCATTATTCAAATACGCTAATGCACTACACAAATGACGAACTCGCACACAGTAGGTGTGTTACTGGACAAGCTCTTCCATCTGGTGACCAACCTAAAAATGCCTTCATTTCAATGTTTTCCACCATCAATATATTGCGTTATATTCATATCGCTTAGTTTCTTTTGCTCTCCAAAAATGCACATGTGAATAGATACAATTAGTGTTTACATGCATGTTTATTGTGATTAAAATCAGCATATGCCATGCTTTACTACCATTATGATTGCTACATTTATGAGCCTAATTGTGTTTGAGATTGAAGTTTGCATGAGGTAAAGTTTAATCGCATTATCATTATAATTGCATTATGAGGGTGCATTTAAATAAGTGTTACCAAGATCTTTAACACTGGTCAACATTTTCAGCACTTTATACTTTCTCACGTTAAAGGTGCCATTTTCTAAAGGGACACGAAGGAAAAAAATATGAGATGGGAGGAAAAATTATGTTAATGCTTTTGCGTTCCCCTGAGAAACTTTGCAAAGCATTAACATTATAATTTTTCCTCCCATCTCATATTTCTTTCATCACCATCTCCCTTCAGGCGGTCTGTAATTTTCTATTCTAATTGTCTATTTTTTTAATTTCCATAACATCCACTTGTAAAGTTAGTCCAGGTTTCTTGCTGCAAAAACTCTAATTTAGTTGTGCAATGTCATTTCCTGCCCTCATTCTGACCCTGAGAATTAAATGTGCAGTGCTGAAAAACGTCCTGTTTAAGACTCTATATGCAAATGACCTTTTTGAATTGCCATATAGCTGAAAACACTTAGGGCCCTATTTTAACGATCTAAGCGCATGGTCTAAAGCGCGGGGCGCAAGTTCACTTAGGGCGTGTCCGAATCCACTTTTGCTAGTTTAACGACGGGAAAAATGGTCGGCGCTCCCGGTGCATGGTCTAAAAGGGTCGTCCCTTTTCTCATAATGAGTAATGGGTGTGTTGTGGGATTTACGTGCGTTAAACCAATCAGAGTCTCATCTCCCATTCCCTTTAAATGCCAGTTGCGCTCGCGCCATGGCGGATTCACTATTTACATGATGGAATCTGATAGTGGAAAGACCGAACGCGCCTCCAGAGCGCAAACGGATCCGCTCGTGCGCGAGGTTAAAGTGCGCAAGCAGAACATCTACGGGACAAGCTGGATTCACCATATCTTTATGTACACAATAATAATCTTTTACATTGTAATCCTTTTATTTTAAGTATTTTGCATGTGTGTGTGCTGCTGTGCGTCCCTGTGTGTGTAATAAGCAGAGTGTATGCGCGTTGTGGACCCGCCTATAGGCGCACATTACTAACGCGCTCTTTAAATAACAAAATATATATATTGCACCATTGACTTTAGAGCAGGGTTCAGTCGGTCAAAGGCTCAGTCTATTTCAGTTCCTCAAAATATCAACGCTCCAACAATGCGCCAGAACACACACTCGTTCTCAGACCAGCAGCTCATGGGCACACAAATGCATTTGCTATTTAAACAACGTGGCGCAGCAGGACGTGAAAATGATAACTACGTCAGGCTGAAACTAGTAAAACACACTTGCGTCGCGCCTGGCGCTGCATTGCACTGGGTGTAAGATAGGGCCCTAAAAGTTGTTACTCTTTATAGCTCTTATGGGCTGTATTGGTTTATTCAATAAGTTGTATTTATACTATATTATTTATTTAGCTTCTGGGCTTTTTATGCTATTGGTCTAGGTTTGTCTTTTGTACGATTGTAGTATTTGTGAAGAGACTGAATGCTGTGTGTTTGCTTCTCCACAGCCTCTTTCTCTGGATCAGGACAGCTCTGTGTGTGGAGATCAACAGCTCACTTTGGAACTCAAAGTTACTTTTGTGTGAGTCTCATATAGAAACGCTCAAACACAATGGTTTTCATACTTGCTGTTCTATTGACGGTTTCCTACCCCTGTTATAGTCCGCATGAAACTAAAGTTGCGATAGTCTTTTCTTTCCTATTATGACGTAGTCAAACCAAAATTTATTCAGACACCTTCAAATTTTCTCACATTATCACAGTTTGTTAGCTATTAGTTTAGAAAATGGTAATCAAATATGACAAGAACTCAGTTATCAAATAATTTTTTGACTGTATATCTGAGTGAAACTCTTCTGGAACAAGAACAAATGTGGGTGGGGCTTGATGTTGTCTGTGTGGAATTGATTGGCTGGTTGTGGTTTGCTATTGGTGGATCTCATGTGAGTGACAGGTTGCTCCGCCCACATCATCAGAGAAGAGATGCTGCAAGAGGAAGTTATTCTGATTTAAGAATACCGGTAAACATGAATTTAAAACTGTAATGATGTGCACCGATAAATCATTTATGCAATATTCCAAAAAAAAAGAATTGTCCATTTTGAATTCATGGTAACTAACATTATTAACGATAGACCAATATGTAATCTAGGCTGATGTTTTGATAATATTAGCATCAGCCAATAACAATACCTGATGGTTGATTGACAGTAGCGTTAGTTTTCACTGGTATCAGTATATATTAATCTGTGCATTACAATATGGTTATTAATCTAGACTAGTTATATGGTGTTATTTTAGTACCATTAAGATACTATTGTTTATTAATATTTTCAATTAGTTTTAATTTTTTATCATTTAATTTTAGTTTTAGCCACTTTGTTGTGTTTCTTTTTGTCTTTATTACAGCATTTTAATTTTTATGTCTATATAGTTTCAGTTTTATTAAAAATGTTTTGTTATTTTAGTACATGGATAAACTAAATGAAAATGAGAAATGTTCCCTTGGCCACAAGCTGAAATTATATTTTATTTTATTTCAGTTACATTTCAGTTTTTTATTTTATTTTTTATGGTTTTAGCTTACTAAAATAACCCTTGTACATGTTGTTTGTGCACAGGCTGGAGATTGTGTTTTTAGGAAGAACGATTGGCCTCATTGCGAAGTCGAGCAAGACTTTGGGCGATGCGATTTCCTCCGTCCTCCAGAAACACCAGCTGAGACCTCAGGATGTGCAGATCACACTGGTGCGGAAACACTTCAATCCACACTCGTGCTGATATACAAGAAAATATAATATAATAATAATTAACTTTTTTTCTTTGTCTTTGTTCTCTTTCCAGAGTGGCTCAAATGAACCTCTAAACCTGAGCACCAACGTGTTTCGTCTAGCCGGCAAAACCATGCGTTTGGACAAAGTTAAAGGTGCTTTATTATCAGTTGTTAATTGATTTGTCAATATTATATATATATATATATATATATATTTGTTATTATTTTAATTGTTTTTATTTAAATTGTATAATCTTTAATTAATTATTTAAATAACAAAATATTTAGGTTAGGCATTATTTGTATGATTATACTTATAATAAATATAAATAATAATAATTTTCTGAAATTGATTTCAATCGTTTAGAATATTTTATTTTAAATGAACATTTTATCTAAATCATAACTATATTTATACTTTTAATAATTATATACAGCTAATAATTTATAATATTAATTATATTAAAAAATCTATTGAAATTATATAATTAAAAAATATATTATAAATACAACTATATACTGTGTACACACACACACACACACACACACACACACACACACACACACACACACACACACACACACACACACACACACACACAATCTCTCTCTCACTCTGTGTAAATTAGTACATTTATTTGTAGACTGAGATAGTTTGCCTAACTTTGAATTTCTTTACAAAACTTAAAAGGTAAATTTAAAACAAATCTAAATAAATAAGTTCCACCAAATATAAGACAGACTTTAACTGTGTAATGCATAAACGTACATAAAATGTCAAAATATAGTTCTTAAGTCAACATGATGAACCCTATTTTTATCCCTTAGCTTTTCCACTTCTAGTGTCTTTCTGCAGGAGTAAGATCTTAGTGTCTGAGTTTAGTTATGCAAACCATTCTCTCTCTCTCTCTCTGTCTGTCTCTCTCTCTCTCTGTCTGTCTCTCTCTCTGTCTGTCTCTCTCTCTCTCTCTCTGTCTCTCTCTCTCTCTCTGTCTGTCTCTCTCTCTCTGTCTGTCTCTCTCTCTCTCTCTGTCTCTCTCTCTCTGTCTGTCTCTCTCTCTCTCTCTCTCTGTCTCTCTCTCTCTGTCTGTCTCTGTCTCTCTCTCTCTGTCTCTCTCTCTCTCTCTCTGTCTCTCTCTCTGTCTCTCTGTCTCTCTCTGTCGTGTCAGTTTGCGTTAGACTTGTTGTACGTTCCTGTCACACTATTGTTGCGCACCACGAATGAAAGCTCAGGGGTCATCGCAGGGTTTAAAAGCTCATTTCTTCTCGGAGCACTGCGTCACACACCTTAAAAACAGGATTATGGGGAGGTGTGAACTGACATGAGATCCAGTGATCTCATTCCCTGTTTAACGGTGTGTGTCTGTGTGTTTTTCAGTTGGTTTGGAGACTCAAACCTCTACATCATCACCCAAAGCGAACCACAGACCCAGAAAACACCAGGAGATGGACGGTAATGCTGGATATAAACACGCTAGTTATGCATGAGCTCGGAAGCCAAACGCCAGGAAATGCAAATTATGCAGGAACTTTCTGCAGGAATCCGTGTGTGTGTGTGTGATCTCTTGTGCGCACTGCCTAGTCATTGTGAAAGAAAAGTGTGCAGTTCATATACTGCAAATCTACATTTATTTGCAACCAGAGCAGCTGCATGAATACTGTATCCCACAATGCAATGCTCTCCAATTTACCATCCATTGTGATGAATGAACCACCAGAAGCATTATCAACTAAATGCAGTTGATAATGTTTATTATTATTATTATTACTTTATGTAGTCTATTCTTTTTTAAAATTATTTTTTAGATGTTTATCATTATATTTTTATATTTATTCAATTGTATTAATTATATTTATTGACTTTATTTATATTTATACATTTTTAGAGATTTTATATACATTTATGATTTAGATCTTTATCTATTTTTAGATGTTTATTTATTATTATTTATTTATTATTTATTTATTATTATAATTTTTTTACACCTGTCCTGAATCATTACTCCAGACTGCCAAAGGTGAATATATTTATTAGCAATTTTGGATTAAATTGCAATATAATTGAACTGATTTGAGATCGCTGAATGACCGTCATCGCAGATTCAGTGTGAGATGAATGCAATGACATGCTCTTTTAAATACTTTATTCAGCTGCAACATTCTGCTGTCAGGTTTAGTATAATACCACGGACCTCGTATCACTCCACATTGAACAATATTTTAAGTAGCCGTGGCGCGTAAGTGGGATAATGTTCAATCAGCCAGTCATTATTGCAAAATAAACCCTGATATGTCTCATCCTGAAGGGCTTTATTTTATTTTCAAATGCATACTATTCTTGTTTTCAATATAAATAATTTGGATTTATTGTGGTTTATGGGCTTGTTCGCTGTTTTTCTGGCAAGATCTGTTAACACGACGCAATTAAACACGCATGTGTCTCTCAGCACTCATTAACAATTTGTTCAATTGGGTTCTGTACACACTTCATATCATTTGGTAACCCTTTATTTTACAGTGTCCTTGTTGCATATGTTACATGTACTTACCGTAGTAATAACAGTAAATTATGCATAATTACATGCAACTAACCCTCAACCAAATCCTAATCCTACCCTAACCCTATAGTAAGTACATGTAGTTGCTTAATATTACTCAGTACTTAAATATATAATTACACTGTAACAATGACACCTTAAAATAGTGTAACCTATAATTTTTTATAAATGCAGTTATCACTACCTGAATTTAACCACACAGCTAAATATGGTTGTCAATTCACCTTTAAGTGTTTAATCCAGTTCTGAACACACAGTTCTGTTATTTGTGTGAGTGACACCCGCATTTTACAACCAAATTAACTGTTGAAAAATGCTGGTAGTGACAACCGCATGTACAAAAATGATCGCATTTGCAAGGAAAAAACACAATAACAAGCTCATAGTAAACTGAAACAAATCTAAATGCTTTATATTGAAAACAAGACAACATCGCAACCCACACCAGCCCACTTTAAGAGCTCAAACTTTGACCCGAGATCAAACAAGACCAAAAATGCTTATTATAAGAGGACATGGCAACACTGCAAGAGTGCACACTTAAAAAAGCTTAACATATGATGCCCCTTTTCACAAGATGTAATATAAATCTATGGTGCCTGTGAAATTTGTTCCAACCCCCCCACACACACACATAATTTATTATAGCTTGTCAAATTTGCCCCTTTTAGGGTGTGAGCAAAAAAGCTCAGTTTTTGTGTGTGTCCCTTTAAATGCAAATGAGCTGCTTTTCCCTGCCTCCATTCAGAAGAGGGCTGGTCCTTTACACGAGCTTTGGATACTCCGGCAATAACAAAACACGCGAATCTCACTCATCCAAAATCCCAGAAAAAACCAGTAGCGACGTGCAGGAGAGACTCAGGACGTTTCTGAATGGTTAGTGGATACATTTATCCAGTCGTTGTGGAGTTACACTGATATTCATCTGAATATATTGAAAACCAAAGGGCGGCGCCGTGGGTGAAAACGTGCAGATTAAGGGCCGGTAATATTAAAAAAAAGATCCCCTTCCTATGTCAGAAGGGGAGAAGAATCTGATCGGCTTATTTTTTGACATGCTTTCAGAAGGTGTGTTTCCATTACAGGTTTAGAATCCATTATTCCTGCAATTCTTTTGTCTTTTATGAATTTAATAAAGAACTCTTTCGTATTCTGTCCAAACACACTGTGTCATCTACGTCAGGTGACCTGTAAATGCACAAAAACTGTTTCCATTGCAGTTTTGCGTCATATTTCTTTTTTGAATTCCCTGAAAAAACCACCTCATGCGAGCGGGAGAACTTTTTTGCGATTAAAAGTTTTTGCTAAATTGACGTGTTTCCATTGGGCGTATTTCAATTTGCACAATTTGAAGGGTAATGGAAACGCGGCTATTGAAAGGCTTACAGATTTTCATGATATGTCCCGTTTAAACAAAAGCGTATGGCCGGAGTAGCTTGTATTGTCTTCTAACGGATCTGTCGTCCCCCAGTTCTGGTGGAGCTTCTGTCCCGTGCCCAGTGCAGTCGAGTGGATGACCAGCGAGGTTTACTCACTAAAGAGCACCTGGAGTTGCCGCAGTTCCTTCAGCTGCCAGCAGGGAACGGAGAGCAGGGGTCCTGTGAACACGCACAAGAAGAAGAGTGCGCCCTTTGACCTTTTGACCTGAGGACATATCCCGTGACCTTGAGCACTATTCAAGCATCTAAAAGACTGAAAGCAGTTAGTTGTGTGGAGGAGTGAAACTCGTGTGTGTGAGAGATTTCTTAACCTGAGAGTGTGAGTGATTTCTTAACCTGAGAGAGTGTGTGTGTGTGTAAGAGATTTCTTAACCTGAGAGTGAATGATTTGTGTATATTTTGTATATTACAGACACTGATCGTATATCGAGCTCTTAAAAACGCTGCCCATCAAAGAATGCAGAATTATGGGAAGTTGCCTTTAAAAAAAGATCATACTACATAAATGTGTATTTATTTTCATATTGGATTGTATTGTCCAAATATCAAGTGTGCTCTTTTTCTATTTATAAGAACATGCTTGGTGTGGGAAGACTTTTACATTGAGAGTTGTTCACAGTGAGTTTTAGTGTCTGATTAAAACGGTTGTGTGTGTGAGCTGCTGTGGGGAAGTTGCACTGTTTGACTTTTTTTGCACTATTTTGTTGCTTTTGTGTGATGACAATCTGATATGAAATAAGGCCGGCAAAGTCATATTCACAATACGTTAAAAAAAACAGTAATTTGCGCTCTGCTTCATGTCGTTCCAAAACTGTATCTCTTTTTTTCATGTAGCTTATTTATTCAAGTTCTGTTAGTGTATTATTTGGTTAGTGCTGCTCTCTTTCTGTAAAATAAAAGCAGATGTTGTACAAAAAGCTCATAAAATTAGTCTAGACAACCCTGAATGTAGTGCACAAGTTGTATGAAGTCGTATTTACATTTACATTTATTCATTTAGCTGACGCTTTTTATCCAAAGCGACTTACAATTGCTATACATGTCAGAGGTCGCACGCCTCTGGAGCAACTAGGGGTTAAGTGTCTTGCTCAGGGACACATTGGTGTCTCACAGTGGATTCGAACCCGGGTCTCTCACACCAAAGGCATGTGTCTTATCCATTGCGCCACCACCACCCCGTATGAATGTGTTCATGGTATGAGAAAAGAGCAGATGAACGTCAAAATGTCTCCTTTCCTTAAGTTATACAGGTTTAGATCAGCGTGAGGGTCATTACTTTTCCTTTAAAGGGTGGTATAATGCCCCTTTTTACAATATGTAAAATAAGTCTGTTATCCCCAGAGTGTGTATGTGAAGTTTTAGCTCAAAATACCCCACAGATTTTTTTATATAGCATGTTAAAATTGTCCCTTTTTGAGGGTCAGTAAAAACGTGTTTCGTGTCTGTCCCTTTAAATGCAAATAAGCTGCTGCTCCCGGCACAGGGGGCGGAGCTTCAAGAGCTTGTGTGTATGTGTGTTAGCAGCTCCGATTACATCACGCAGACTTTGCCTTTTATGTTTAAACTGGAGTCAGACAATGATGGAGAGACTCAAGAAGAAGTGACAACATGTAGAATACAACAGGATGTTTCTGAACGGTTAGCTGATGAATTTATGTTGCTGATGTGGAATTTAACTATCTTCAATTAGCATATTCTGTCATGATAATCTATGAAGTCGCTCGTGTGGGAACTGTTGTAAGACGCCTACAGTGACATGCTGTCGCATTTGTGTTACATACTGTATTCCAGGTGAAAAGACTAAAACAATTTCCTCTTCTCAACATGGACTGCGTGTTCCCGGAGGCGGGCTTATGCAAATGTAGGGTTGGTGATGTCACTAACCCGGGAGGAATGTCGTGTAGTCTCTACCAGCTGTTTGAAATCGTTTTTTTAAGGACTATAACAAAGTGTTACCAAATGAATTAAACCTAAATGGCTATATATATATAGGCACAACTAATAAAAAGGCACAATCACACAACTAAATGACTCAAATTAAACTTAAATTAACACAAAAAAAAAGCTAATTCAAAGTTTTAATAAATCAAGCTACAGTATAATAAAGTGTATAATTAAAATTGCCAAGAATGTGAACATTTGCATTTTAGGGTGCAACCCTTCTCTCCCTCTCTCGCCCTCATTACACTGGTGTGTTCGTGACTGGGCTGGTGTGTGTGCATGTGTCTGTGAAAATATGAATGAGGTGTGTGTGTGTGTGTGTGTGTGTGTGTGAGTGAGTGTGAAAGGGAGGGAGGGATGGAGCGACTGCATCGTGAGACGAGGAGGATTCACTCACTGACACACAGGAGGAGGGTAAGTCTTCTTATTCTACCTCTCTCTCTCTCTTATAATCTCAACATTATAGTGAGTTGTTTTTCTGTGTTTTTACTGTATTTACTGGAAAGGTATTGTATAAGGATCTCCTGAGAACATCAGTATGTGTGTTATACGGCTGTATTTGTATGCGTCTGTTGTTCCTGAAGGGCAAATTGAGTCGAACAGCATTTCTATTCAGTAACTGAACTCAAATGGACAAAATGTGTTTTGGTTCCTGACAATCAGAGCCCTGGTTCTGCTGTCATGATATCAGACATCATCAAATACATGCTCTTCATGTCTCATGAATGTATTTCACCTTCCACAGTGTCTATATGGAAGATGATAATGCCTATGTCTGTCCTCCCCACTGAATGTTTTGTTTTAAAGTCCCCCTGTAGTCAATAATTGTATCCCTTAAAACTCATCTTTGATCACCAAAATGACACATAACAGTTTTTTTTTTATGTCTTAAAATATCTTGAATGTAACTCGACACCCTTGCCTCATTTAGTATTCGCGGTTCTATGAATATGCAAATGAGCCCCGCCTCCACTCACTCACTCACTCACTCAGCTCAGAGATCTACTCGTTGACGATCACACGTTGATCTGATTGGTTACAAGGTAGTTTGTGACGTCAGAAACACCAGCGATTTCAAAGCGTGTGTTTGAGACTGTCTTTGGTTCACTGCAGTTTTAAGGAGAAAATACTCAGCAATGCTGTCGACTTATGAACTTACACATGGTTCGCATATTAAAAACACCACATAGACATATAAATAACATTAAAAGCTGGATTTTCACCACAGGGGGACTTTTGTAATTTATGAGCAGCAAATGAAGGTGTTAAATATGCAGGTTTGACTCACTGGCTGCGAAATAAATATCACAGCATGAGAATATGATTGACATCAGCTGCTGGAGATTTCTATTTTTCAATTATTGTAATGGTATTAAATGTTTGATATTTAGATTCCAGGATGCTTGTAAGATGCTTTAAAGCTACAATATGAAAATTTTTATCGGCACTAGCGGTCGCTAACCTCTTACAATAACAAAGGCGTCAGTTGATGACGCATAAGCGGAATTATGGAACTTGTCGTCATGCCGAAGGATCTAATAATGTTTATGGATGAGTGAATACACTGATGTGTTTAACATGACTGTGGAATGAAGCGGCGCGAGTGCTAATGAGAGACAGATATCAGCGCCACACGCGAGTCCCGCGGATATAAAGGAATGAGGACATTTAATCCTACCGAACTAACTTACCCGCTAGCAGGCGCGTCGTTAGACATGGGCCTCCGGGGCTTCAGCCCCGGATGTTTTTTTTATAGCCCCGGATCTCAAAAAAATTAATTTATTGATCATTATTATTAGGCAAAGTGGCAAGCAGCACGAGTCCACGAGCCGTGAGAGCAGGGCGTGGACAGTAGCGTGAGTGTTAATGAGTCACCTGAATTCAAGTTCAAACACCGGTTTCAAGTTTCTCACGGATGAACTTCGGGGGCGCGCGCGCCGCACCGGTTTAAAAAAAATAACGCAGTCAGCACCGCCGCACAGTCTTCAGTCACACCAGATGTTGTCAGGCTATATGTCAGTAAAACTCAGAAAAACGAACTTACTTACGTCGTGCCAGCCGTTTGATCGCGGCTCAATCACGCGCAAATGCGGCGCGCCCTGTATCACGCAAAATAAACTAGCATGTAACGTCGTGTTCTGTCGTCAATTAAGTATTGAAATAACCAAAAGGGAGATTAAAGCTGCGTAAAGCGGCTATTGTATTCCTTTGTAGGCTACATAAATGTTACACATTTTGGCGTAGCCCTACTCAATTTTCATTATTAATATTCTAACATTTTATCAATATTGCAAAGTCATCAAAACTAACTAAATATTTTGTGACCAAAAATGTGAAAAATAGGCCTACATCTAGCCTAAATGATCGTTCATGACATTCTTTTAACTATAAGCCACCCAATTTGTCTAGATCTGTATTATTTCCTTTGTATAATGTGCTTAAATATTGCTGCGCAGTCGTGTGATTTAGTCTGCTTGATTAACATTATTACAATGTATTCCTAACTCTGATATGTAGCCTATATATAAGGTCCTCGAATGTGTTCGAATATTTCACCAGCATCAGCCTTTTCACAGTTTCTATCACTCCGCTTGTCTGTGTTTGCACAACTTGCATCATTAGGCCAGTAATGGTGACAAGTGACTGTCTTTATGAGTGAACAATTGAAATTTAATTGAACTGATTTAATAGTGCCAAAAACATTGATTAACTCAAGAAAGAAACAAGTTGCTGAAACGAATCTTTAATGCTAAAAAGTTTACATCTATGCAAAATAATCCTTGAAAGATTTCTCATTTAAGGCCATTCCTGTTTGGAATATGTGGTTGTGTATTCAACAATAAGCAGAAACATTCTGCATTTCCATTTTCTAGTGTGGATCATTCATTTCAACATTTATCCTCATTCTCATGTTTAAGAATCTGTTATCTGCTTGACAAATCATTTATGCTACTGCCGACTGACATGCTTTTAAAGCTATTGTTATCAAAAAATGTTGGCCGTCAAACCCCTTAAAATGTACATATGTAAGTCTGAGAAATAAAAATTTTCTCGGGGGAGCATGCCCCCCAACCCCCCTAACTACCTCACATTTGAATGTGTGTGTCTGTGTGGTAGTATGGCCTGGTGTGGCCACAGTGCCAGGACTGAATTTTTTAACCAGTCTGCCCCCCCTGCATATAGGCCTACAGTATACATTATTCTCTGTATCGAATCATGTTATCTTGTTACCCACCCTAGCCCCTGACGTTTAGGGCTCAGCCCCTGATGTTTTTAAAACCTAGAAACGCCCCTGCCCGCTAGTGCTGAATAACACTCACACAGGGCAGTTTATTAGACGAATGACACTTGTGAGGGAACGCAGCGCTGTTTCACTCGCTCTACACTATCACACTAAACTGCATTGGAGTGTGTTAAAGTTATAATGTTATTCTGTGTGTTAGTTTGTCTGTATGAGACTAGCAGTGAGCTAGATCAACATTAGAGTAACATACTGATCATATTCTAACATTTCATCATGTTGAGCTGTATAACATTGATTAGTTTTATGTACATTAGCTCACCTCTACATTTGCATGTCTCTGTCAAGTGGAAGTTCGCTGCGGACGCTAGCTCTCGGCATCTCGAAAACGCCACGCTGATATCGATCCTCGTTTTAGTTCTCCTTTTGTCCCAAAGTCTGCTTAGCCTGGTAATACCAGACTCTGCTACTTCACTTTGCTTCGTAGACAGAGTCTGGAAGGGCATAATAGAGAAGTGTTTTCTCTCTCGCGGGGGGCGCTTGTCTGAAGTTTAAAGTCATTGGTTACCCGTAAGCCAATCACATAACGTTTTGTTATGGCGTGTGTTATGCGCATGCTCAGCCGCATCTAACTTCCACTGTAAACGCATGTATGATGCAAAAACTAAACCATCGAGCGAAATACCGGAGTGAACATGGCTGTGAATGACTTTTGGAGATTATGTGAAGTAAATCTACGCATCCACGGTACAATCAGCGTCTACGTCACGGCTCTCAGCCCGCCCTCTGTTCGTTGATTGGCCCGGCTGTTTTCAGGCCGGTGGAAAACTGAAAGATAGGCTGCTATCTCAGACTGACTACAGGAGCGAAATGAAATTAGCGGAAGTAGGAAGTCTGACGTAGTCAGGCTAAAGTCTGCTTGCCATGATCCATAATGTTTGAATGAAACCACAATAGTGTGAGCGCGCCGCTAGAGTGACGCAGTTGTCCACGTCAGTCGCCATGGTTACTATTGCAGTACGAGCGGAAACCAGGGATAACGCGGATATTACGTCATTGACAGGCGAGAAGTGAACATGGACGAGCCATTATTTAAAATGGGAATTTCTCTGAAATTAAAAATCTTTGGGAACTTTTGGGATTTTGTAAGTACACAAATGCAGGAAATATATCACACTGTGCAAGTGATTTTTGGATATTTTATTACAAAAATCGTACATATTGTAGCTTTAAAAGATATCAAGTATTACCACGTAAGAAAAGGGTTGAGTTTTGTGACGTCCAAATTGAATTGATTAGAAAGCACAAAGACATAAACCTGCATTGGTGTCTTTAAAGAGTTAACACTGAAAGTTTCTTGGTTGGTGTCCCTCTCAGCGTTATTAAATCCTCATTTGAATTGCATAACAGGCTGATAAGTTTTACAATAGCCGACTTATTTGAAGCGTAGTGTGAGGTCACATCTCTCCCTCGTTTCACGTCTAAATCACTTCCTGGCTTTTCTGGTTCTTTCTCTCTTTCTGCACAAGTCAAGCGTCTCTGCTATTATTGCTCACACTTCAGGGTGGAGTCAGAGATTTTTCAAAACCACACTATAAAACACCCGACAGATCACAGAGATTCTCGTGCACTTCATGCAATTCACTGTTGTACAGCACTATATACACACAATGTTATGACAACGCTGCTTGCTTTTACTTTTTTTATTAACAGAAACTAGTTTTTGGTTGTAGTATTGGTTGATTTAACCAAAAATCATTGTGTTATTTTACAATTTTCAAGAACTGCATTCTTTAATTAAAATGGTTATTGAGGGAGGGAAAATAAATGTTGTTTTTTATATTATAATTTTATATATTTTAATATATAAATGCATTGAAATGCATTGCTAAGTTGAAATGCATTGCTTATATAATATTACATAATTTATAATTACATATATTATCATAATTATATGAATTAAATATTATAATTAGGACAATATATGTAATTATAATTTATGTAATATTATATAAGCAATACATTTAAATTAGATTTTTTTGGCATTTTAGAGTAGTATTACTATTTTATACTATCATACTATCATAATATACTATTATACTATTACTATCGTATATTTTATGTAATTTAATAAAGTCGATTTAATATAACACGTTTTGATTTACATTTTGATTGTCTTCTAGAATTTTATTTTATTATTAAGAGTATTGTATTTATTATGATGATGATGATTATTTTATTCACATAGGCCTATTTTATGTAATTTTATTACATTATGCGTCCTCTTCCCTCACTCCTTCACTCCTTCCCTCACTCCTTCCCTCACTCCCTCACTCCTTCCCTCACTCCTTCACCTTCCCTCACTCCTTCCCTCACTCCTTCACCTTCACTCACTCCTTCACTCACTCCCTCACTCCTTCCCTCACTCCTTCACCTTCACTCACTCCTTCACTCACTCCCTCACTCCTTCCCTCACTCCTTCACTCACTCCCTCACTCCTTCCCTCACTCCTTCACCTTCCCTCACTCCTTCCCTCACTCCTTCACCTTCACTCACTCCTTCACTCACTCAAAAGCCTCTTAAAAAGCGTCTCACAAAGTTTTCTGTGTCCTAGAGAGCGAAAGGAACAAATATTTGTGCACAGCTCAGAGAACAATGTTAGAATGGTGCGGATCACTCATTGGTTGTTCTTTCAGGTGTGTGTGTGTGTGTGTGTGTGTGCGTGTTTGTGTAAGCGCTGCTCGGCCTCAGAAACGTCACCTTCAGTGCTGTTGACTCACTGGTGTGGATGAATTGATAGGAAGTGTGTTTTCCTCCTCTCGAGCCACAGAGCTCTTCACATCTAGAGCTGAACCTCTCACACTACGCCTCATTGCTTTCGCTTTAGCTTCACATACACACACATGTCACACACACACACACACACACACACACACACACACACACACACACACACACACACACACACACACACACACACACACACACACACACACACACACGGACGGACGGACGCGTGTTCATCTCTGGTCACTAGCTGGGGGTTGAATGAATGGTTGACTTGAAGATGACAGTTTTGTCAGTGTTAATTCATCCTCAAGACGTTCGGGCTACGCATTTGTGGTGAGAAATATATTATATTTGATGCACACATTTCTAAGGCCTCTAAATGATCAACATCTGCTGAAAAACCTGTTGCACACAATCTCCTCCAGTCCTCCTGTCGTCTGATAGATAGTTTTTTTTTAACCAAGTACATACATACATAGAGAGAGAGAAGCAGCGTGTCCTAGGTCTTCCCTGGGGTGGGTGTGTGTCTATATATATATATATATATATATATATATATATATATATTTATAATTATATATATATATTATATATAATTATAATTATAAATATAAATATAAATGGTAAAAAAAAAGAAGAAGATTTTTCCATTATTTCATGCAGTATGTCAGGCTTTACAGGGTTGTATATTGGGCATTCATGGTTTCTTCTAGTAAGCTGAAGCGTGTGTCGTAAGTGACCTCTAGTGTTAGTAACATTGAGCTGCATTTGTGTGTGTAATGACTGGTTTCTTCTCTCTAACAGCAGAGCGGACTGTGTTTGAGAAGAGCGTCTGATTGTGTTTACACAGTTAAATCATGGATCAGAAGGTGAGTAAAGCCTGCTGAGCTGACAGAAAGTGACTTTTGCTGATGTGCTCATTTACTGTGCTGAACTTGTGTGTGTGTGTGTGTGTGTGTGTGTGTGTGTGTGTCTTTGCAGTCCACTTCACCCCCGAGACATGCAGTGAAAAGCAGGTCAAAGTCTACAGAGGAAGTCCAGCAAGCTAAAAAGGTGGAGGACAACCTCTTAACTTCAACAAATGAATGAATAATTGTTAGTTACATCATTGATATACAGTAAATGCACATGAACTGTTGATAGCAGCTACCGCAATAATTACACATCTGGTTTGATGGTTCAAACATTTGAAGGAAACACTACAGTGGTGCAAGAATGCATGTTAAAGTGCCCCTATTATGTATTTTAAAGGCTCCTAATGTTGTTTCAGAGTCTCTAACACAGGTTTACATGCATCCAAAGTCAAAAGAACACTTTAATTTTCTCATAATATCATTGTCTGAAACGCTTCGATCAAGGATTCATTCTCTCTAAGCCCCGCCTCTCTGAGAGCTGCTCTGCTCTGAATGGTCAGACGGCACAGTCTGCTGTGATTGGCCAGAAACCAAACACTCATTATCATATCTGAATCTCAGCTCTTGATACGAACAGTTAGCCTGGCTAACTTCAGACCTCTTTCTCATTGAGACGTGGTCTGGGAACCACATGTTCATTTTCTCGTATTTGAGGCGTGGTTTACGAATGCCCAGAGCCGTTTATTGGACGCTACGAATGTCTATCAAATGCGCCTGTACGTAGCTCATAGCCAATCGTTTCAATTATACCAGATGACGTATGTAGAGCGACAGAAATTCGACGAGGAAGAAGACGAAATAAACTTGCGTTCTAAACTTCTCAGAACACTATCTAAGGCTGCATCGAAAGGTAACTTTGCGTCTGATGCCATGTTGGATCCATAGATATAAACAAACTGCTTCGGTGTGTCGCATAGGACACAATAACTCAATTTATCCGCACTTTGATCTTTGCAGACCTTTTACATTCACAAACAGCTCTATTACACACTGCATGAAAGGCAATATCCAAAAAGCCATAACGGGAGCACTTTAATGTATAGGACCACGTTGAATAACTGTCCTTTAATTTTGTTAGGCCTTCCGCATCCCCCAGAAATCACTGCCTGGTGGGTCAGAACTGGAAAAGGTGAAGGTGAGCATTAAACTTTGTGTGTGGATCATGACCAAATATCCTAAAATGATAGCTTCTAAAAGAGTGTTTGAGTTGGTGAGTTCAGTTCATTTTGGTAAATCTATTCATTTCAGTGGTTGGTTTGTGTGATCACTAAAACGTTCCTGAAAGTCTATTTTTTTTTTTTTTCATATCAAAATGTTTGTTAAAGGGGTCATATAATGGTACATGCACTTTTACAAGTTGATTGTACTGAAATGTGTGTTGGCAGTGCCTGTACACAACCATCATAAAATGATAGAAATCCATCCAGTGTTTTTTTTAAAATCTTCTTATACATTTCCCCCTCTCTCAAATCAAGCTGTTCGATATTGTGACGTCACAAAATCGACGCCCCTCCCACAATTGCTGATTGACAGGAGCGTTTCAACACAGACCCGCCGTGAGCGAGCTGTCAATCATAGACCACGCGGACCGGCACGGTCATTGTTGATAGCTGGAGCACTGTCTGTCTATGAGCAGAATGGCGGTGTTCTGTTCTTGGGTGCAATAACGAACACAGCATCATATTGATGTTCCTAAATCCGAACCACTAAAGACGCAGTGGCTGAGTTTTTTTTCGAAGGGAATATTACTCACGATCAACGTCAATGCTTTCATGTTTGCGAGCGTGAATCATTTCACACGCCAGACTGCTTTATAAACTAGGTCAGTATAAAGCTGGTTTTGCTAAGAAGCTGCTCCTGAAAAAAGGATCAGTACCAACTATTCGTGTTCCTGCTGTACCTCCAGAAGAACTGAAGTGAGTGTAACGTTTTATTAACCTTTATATTAATATTTATATTAATCTTTGCAAATCGCTTGCACGCTTCACGAATGCGGCTATTTTTACACTCAGGGTACATTACGGCATGTTTTCTATGTACGACGTTCTCAATATAATTCATAATCCCACGTTTATAATGAACAACGCGTTATGGTTATTGTGTTATTATTACAAACGGTGTGCGCACAGAACAGAGGGGCGGGGTGAGCAAAGCTCATTATCATTTAAAGACACATGCACTCAAACGGCGTGCTGAAAACAGAGCTGTTTTTGACCAGGTAAAATGAGTGTTTTCTTACAATACTAATGAGAATTTTTAATTAAAGTATATTACAAACTTTTAATTTAGACCCTAAAGAATCATATTAGCTTGTACAAAAATGGCATTATATGACCCCTTTAAATACATGTCCCTCTTTGTTTGGTTGTATATACAGTGTCAAAAACCTGAAAGTTTTTTTTTTTTTTTTTTTACCAGCCCTATAGCGAATGTAATTAGTATAATATAAGCATTTTTTTATATACAAGAACTGATATACACTGAACAAAATTGTAAACGCAACACTTTTGTTTTTGCCCCCATTTTTCATGAGCTGAACTCAAAGATCTAAGACATTTTCTATGTACACAAAAGGCCTATTTCTCTCAAATATTGTTCACAAATCTGTCTAAATCTGTGTTAGTGAGCACTTCTCAATAAGCGAGATAATCCATCCACCTCACAGGTGTGGCATATCACGATGCTGATTAGACGGCATGATTATTGCACAGGTGTGCCTTAGGCTGGCTACAATGCAAGGCCACTCTAAAATGTGCAGTTTTATTGTAATTGTAATTTTATTGTAATTCTGTCTAATCAGCATCTTGATATGCCACACCTGTGAGGTGGATGGATTATCTCGGCAAAGGAGAAGTGCTTACTAACACAGATTTAGACAGATTTGTGAACAATTTTTGAGAGAAATAGTCCTTTTGTGTACATAGAAAAAGTCTTTGAGATCTCGTGAAAGTCTCGTTTTTAGATCTTTGAGTTCAGCTCAAGAAAAATGGGGGCAAAAACAAAAGTGTTGCGTTTATAATTTTGTTCAGTGTAGAAACATCTTGAAATAAAACAACTGTGAATGTATTTCTCCCTTGGTTCTGTGTGTTTCAGGAGGGACCAGAAGAAAATGTGACTCCAGCATCATCCACAGAAGAGCTGAAATGATGCTGCCACTAATCTGTTACACACACACACACACACACACACACACACACACACACACACACACACACACACACACACACACACACACACACACACACACTCACACTCACACTCACACTCTTAAATGTACAAATTGGTTTTTATAAACAAGGTTGGTATGGTACGGTTAGAGGCTAGAGCATTAACTCTTTCTTCTGTTGGATCAGTTTTCAGCCCGTCTGTCACAGCTTTTTATTGAAAGATGAACCAAAAATACTGATGTCTCGTCTTTTTACAGGGGCAATTATATATTTCAATTCATTTTTAAGTTGAATTAAATGCCATGAATTAAACCGCTCGTATACTGTATCACTAGAAAAATTTAAATAAATCATTGCATTATACTTTCATGTTTAATGAGTTTAGACATTTCAAGAACATGTAAAAAAAAAAAAAAAAGAAGCTTTTAAGCAAGTTAGGCACTGAGGTGAACTCAGAGTTTGTAACTGTATGGTTTTACCATGGTACCTGGTTGGAACGGGTTGGAAACTCTGAACAGGAAGGTCTCATTTGTTAACTTAAGTTAATGCATTAGCTAACATGAACCATGAGCAATACATGTTGACACTGTTTATTAATCTTTAATGTTAGTTAATAAAAATGTTCATGTTAGTTCACAGTGCTTTAACTAATGTTAACAGATACAACGTTTGACCCTAATAATGTTTTGGTAATTCTGAAGTATGTTATCAAATGAGACCTTCTTGTAAAGTGTTACCGGTACATTTTCTTCGTGTTTAGGTTTGTGTTTTTGGTGTCACTCCGGCTCTCTCATGTATTTGGGCCCCGATGTCCAATGGTGTCAAACGCTCGTTCTTTTACTTATTTATTGGCATCAGCTGAGATTACAGAGCTCACATACTGTATGACTCAGCTGAAGATGTTGTGTAAGTGCTTACAGTATTACTAATAAAGTAAAAACTGCTCATCATGCTAAAGTTCAATGAGTGCATATTCTGTTTTCATGTTTCTTGTTTATGCAAAACCTTTACAAGTTTGACAGTGTAGCCCGTTAAGTTTTGACCACAGTAATATTAAACTACCATACCATTTTTTGGGAGTGAATTTAGATCTTGAATGCGGTTTTTAACTCCTGTAAATAACCAAACTCTGTAGTGAACGTGGCCTAAACAATGCAAAGATTCATCATGTTTTGTAAACCCCTTATAAGTTGGCTTTACTCAAAATAATGAGGTAATCAGTTAACAATGTAGTCAAACTTTACATTTTGATTCTGTACTACACAAACATGTTAATTACTCTTTAACTAAAAGTTTAAATAACTCAACTCGATTGCATTAACTTTGTAAATATCTTGTGCTGTGAACTGCTAGCTAACAATAGCACACTTGTCTTGCATGTGCTAACTATCAAAGTTCACTTTACAGTTGCATTAGTTAAACAACATTAGTCTTATTTTTTGCTGCCAATCCTCAACCTAATTAAGCGAACACATCTCTTCATACCTGTCAACCAGGTATTTTCTGAACCATGAAACTCCCGTTTTCCCCAGGAGTCTCCCGTATTTCACACCCATCTCCCGCCCCACTCCCGTTTTGTTATTTCTCCCGTAAAACTCCAGTAATTTGTATGGCCCAAACGTCGTTATATGAATAATCACATCAATATATTATTCCAAGGTTGTCCAGTTGCCAGATCTTGTATGAAACCTATCCTACTCGCGCAATCAACACATCATACAAATTTCAACCTAGCCTAGAAATCTAGACGCACCCTAGCGGCAGCAAAATATATTTTGCAGCCAGGGCAGTCTAGCAACTCTCCATAGACTTTCGAGCTGCAAAAACCTAAATTGGGTCAGGCCAATCACGTCGCGTATAGAGTATGCGGGGCGGGCTTAACATATGATGACAGAGTTGCGAAGGTTCCCTGGCTGCTACTTGAAAACAAAGAATGACGGCTGCTGGAGAACAGTCTTTCGAATCGGCTTTGTCCGCGACTCTGGAGGACTTGGAGTTAAGTTTTTCTTTGAGAAAAGAGCAAAGAATGGCACTTAAGTCATTCTTAAAAAAAGGAAGATGTGTTCGTAGTTTTGCCGGCCAGATATGGCAAAAGTTGAATCTATCAAGTAGCTCCACTGTTGGGAAAACACTCTGGTTGGTTGAAGCGCTGTCCTATTGCGTGCAGAGGAAATTTGAAAGACAGCCGTTTATCCCACCCCTCGGATTGAGCCGTGTCTATGGTGAGTTGCCAGACCAAACATCTTGATGTAGGTCTGGCTTGCCAGGCTAATTTCAACCCATTTGTGAGCTCAACCTGGCAACCTACAACCCAGTTGTGCCGTCGACATCTGCGCTGGTAGTAGACGCGGGAAGTTGAATAAGCGTTACTGGTAGAAATGGGAAAAGTCTCAGTGGTAAGTAAATATTTAACGCAAACGCAGCATCCGTTTTTTTCTGTCATCCTTTGGCTGCATGGCGTTACATTATATGATACGCTTTTATTCTTGCTAATGCTTTTAAACCATTCAAGCCATATCTTACTTGTTTTATAAAACTTTAAAAGCAGAAAAGCGCATCACTCATTCCTGGGAATACATTTGACATCGCAGCCTGACTTTGACGGAAATAAATGGTGATGATCTCTTCCTATATTAAGAAAAACACACAAAAATAACACTTCATTTCAACATTTATTCTCCTTTTATACTGCGGGGCTGCTGAATGCTTGAATCTGATTGGTTGATGAACGGTGTGCAGTTATTTTCAGGGAAACTCTCGGAAAGTAGTTCCAGCAGGTTTTGACCACATTACAGTTCCGTATCACTCCGCCAAATGATTTGTTATTTCAAAGGTCTTTACAGCCGACAACAGCAGAAGAACCAAAACTCACAACCACACTGACCAAGCACATAAATATAGTAAACAATAGGATAAAAACGACAATATATTTCAAAATTACATTTTAATATGTATGGAAAGCACATACTCTCTCTCTCCCGCTCACACACACACAGTACGGATACACACTCACACAGAAACATGTTGTCAGTGCCGCTCTGGTGATTTTATCAGTGAAATACTTTAGCAACTTGAAAGCTTCATGACGTTTCTCATTAGCGAGAAAATAACAGCGATGTTCTTGAAGCAGATAAACTTACAGTTACACTATCAGTAGAGGCGCTTCTGCTGAACACTGCTGAGAAACACGTAATTCATGCTTAATCTCTCTCTCTCTCTCTCTCTCTCTCTCTCTCTCTCTCTCTCTCTGCATTAGTCTGCTATAAATGGCTCAAGCCTCCATTACTAGCTCTAAAATTATGTTTTGGAATTAGAAACTGAGCTGTGGGATGAGATGCGTAAGAAATTAGTCACACACAAGCGATTTAAGGACAGAAACCTGACAAATGTCTTAAAACAACATCTGAATGTCTTGAGGTGTGGTATCTGGTATAGTCTAAGCAGAATGACTGACTTGACTCCAGGCCGTTGAATTATTAGAAAATAATGCACACCTGAGGTGTAACATTACCAACTCGGTTTTGCATTATTTTCTAATAATTCAACGACATGTCAATTACTATTCCTTACATACAGTCTGAAGCAAAGCATGCTGGGAGTAACTGAACATAGCCCTTTTTTCTATTAATGTACTTTCAAGAATTTTTGAGTGAAATGAACTAATTTAATAAATTTCACTGATCGGTTTTTGTATTGCAATCCTTTTTAGGATTTTTAAAAAAAAATGATTGCTCTCAGATTAAATGTTTTTCAGAGGTGAACGGGTTCATCATGCTGTTTGACTGCTGACACTGCAGGCCTCGACAATAATTAATCTGATCAAAACCGCACATAACTGACAAGAGTTACAGATTTCCTGAATTACAGTATTGTACAGATTTCACTTCCCCTCCAATCTTATGTCCCTTTAGAGCAGGGGTCGGCAAGTAACTTTGGCCGCGGGCCAATATTTTTTTAGCCAGTAGATGGCGGTCCAGCTACACGGAGTAGGCCTATGGATACAAATTAAATACTCTATTTAAAGGTATAGCGGAGGATGTTTTACTTCCTGGTGGGTAGTCTAAACTATTGGTCCTCCTAATTGTCAATCATTCTGGTGAATCAATCAAACTTTTCAAAAAGTGGAGAGGGCGGGTCTTATCTAAAATTTGGAAAGATCCTCCGCTATACCTTTAAATAGAACTAATTAAAAACAGATTACAGCCATTTTAATAAAGGTGTGAATAGCAATCATGCCTCATTCGCTTACAGTCCGCCTTTTGAAGTTTATTCCTTTAATTATTATTTATTCGGGACACACACATACACACCTAAGGTTTAAGGAGGTCTGTGCGGGACTGTTTTTTTTTTTTTTTTTATCCCGCTCCCACAAGTTCTATTCAGCAACCGCTTAAAATACACTCTGTGTTCACCCGCTTTATTCCCCGACCTGACGGGTCCACAATATTTGATCTCGTTTCCAGAATCTCACATTCAAATGTCTCTAACGGAAAGAGAGCATAAAAATAAACTTTAATTACAATTTTTAAAAATAGAAACTAAACTTAAACAATGTAGTTGCCAAGACAACGTTTCTCATTTTCTTTTAGCTTAACTTCATGTAGTAAAATAAGTAAAACTGAAATAAAAATTCAAATATTAATGACAAAAAACACAACAAAATTACTAAATTATCTTTTAAAAATAATACAATTAAAATGAAAAACAGAAAATATAAAAATAATCTCTTTAAAAATATTAACAAAAACTAATATGGTTATTATAGTCCACTGAAACTAAAACAAACATTTAAAAAATTTGCTGCTTGAAATAAAATAAACATTAACTAAAAAACTTACACTTAGCTATTTTATTTCAGCTAGTTTCCAAGGAAACATTTTTCATAGTTTAACTTGACGTACTAGGCAAGGCAAGGCAAGGCAAGGCAAGGCAAGGCAAGGCAAGTTTATTTATATAGCACATTTCATACACAATGGCAATTCAAAGTGCTTTACATAGAAGAAATTAAAATAATGAAAAGAAATAAGAATAATTAAAACAGTTTAGAAAAATAAAATAAAATACAGTACTTAAAAAAAAAGAATATTATTATAAATCTTTCCTTCAAAGGAATCCCTTAAGACTTAAATCTTTCAACTTTCTTTTAACCTTCAATCTTCTTACGACTTCCATCTATCAACTTTCCTTTAACTTTCTTTTCTCCCTCATTTACTCACACGTTCTTTTTACTTTCTTTAGCACTTTAGCACTGCGTTCACATTCTTTCTCAGACGAAAACTTTAATATCGACATTTAAATACTGTTCTACTTTCAGACCCACATTAATACACGTCACTTTCACATTATCACCTTCTGAGTGGGCATTTACAGTTTCGGGCTAAATGCCCTGCTGACATAGGAGAAATTAAAATAATTAAAAGAAATAAGAATAATTAAAACAGTTTAGAAAAATAGAATAAAATACAGTACAGTACAAACAGTCGGACGAACAGTGGCACAGTGCTCATTCAGTAAATGCACAGCTAAACAGAAGTGTTTTGAGTCTGGATTTGAATGTGACTACAGTAGGAGCACATCTGATCTCTTCTGGAAGCTGGTTCCAGCTGCGGCTGGCATAATAGCTAAAAGCAGACTCACCATGCTTAGAGTGAACCCTTGGTATTTCTAGCTGATATGATCCTAATGATCTGAGTGATCTGTTGGGTTTATATTCAGTGAGCATATCTGCAATGTGAGGTCCTAGGCCATTGAATGATTTATATACCAGTAATAATACTTTAAAATCAATCCTAAATCTAACTGGGAGCCAGTGTAAAGACCTGAGGACTGGTGTGATATGTTCATATTTTCTGGTTCTGCTCAGAATCCTGGCGGCAGCGTTCTGTATGAGCTGCAACTGTCTTATGGTCTTTTTGGGAAGGCCAGTGAGGAGTCCATTACAATAATCCACCCTGCTGGTGATGAAAGCATGCACAAGTTTCTCTAAGTCTTGTCTGGAAACAAAGCATCTAATTCTTGCAATATTTTTCAGATGATAGTATGCTGATTTAGTTATTGCTTTGACATGACTACTGAAACTAAGGTCTGACTCTAGTGTCACACCAAGATTCCTGACTTGATGTTTAGTTGTTTGACCCCTAGAGTGAAGGTATGTGTTCACTTTGAGAACTTCATCTTTGTTTCCAAACACAATAACTTCAGTTTTGTCTTTGCTTAATTGAAGAAAGTTTTGACACATCCAACTGTTGACTTCGTCAATGCATTGGCACAGGGAGTCAATGGGGCTGTAATCGTTAGGCGATAGGGCTAAGTACAGCTGTGTGTCGTCTGCATAGCTGTGGTAAGCAATTTGGTTATTTCTCATTATTTGGCTCATTGGGAGCATATACAGGTTGAACAGGAGTGGTGCAAGAATTGAGCCTTGAGGGACTCCGCATGTCATGGATGTCCACTCAGACTTATGGTCTCCTATACTAACATAATAACCTCTCCCATCTAAGTATGACCTGAACCATTTTAGGACTATCCCAGAAAGCCCCACCCAGTTTTCCAGCCTGTCAAGAAGTATGTTATGATCGACAGTGTCAAATGCAGCACTGAGGTCGAGTAGTACCAGCACTGATAATTTGCCTGAATCAGTATTTAAGCGAATATCGTTTATTATCTTTATGAGCGCTGTCTCTGTGCTGTGGTGCGGTCGGAAACCAGATTGAAAATTGTCAAAGTATCCATTCGAGCTTAAGAATTTGTTCAGCTGATTGAAGACAACTTTTTCTATGATCTTGCCTATGAAAGGAAGATTTGAGATCGGTCTATAGTTGCTTAATATGGTCTTATCCAGATTGCTCTTTTTCAGGAGGGGCTTGACAACTGCAGTTTTAAGGGAGTTTGGAAAACTCCCAGAGAGAAGTGAGGCATTTACCACTTCTAGAAGATCTGCTTCTAAACTGTTTAGCACACTTTTGAAAAAAGATGTGGGAAGTGTGTCAAGAGCGCATGTTGATGTTTTAAGGTGTTGTACGGTTTCTTCCAAAATTTTGCCATCAATTTCTTTGAAGTCAGACATAGTAGCTACTTTCTCAGGTGGTCTGATCTGTCTGACCTCAGTGCAACTCAAGGATGTGCTGATCACCTTTCTGATATTATTGATTTTCTCAGAGAAGAAAGAAGCAAACTCACTGCACTTGCTGTCTGAGAGCATTTCACTGGGAATCTGGCTTGGGGGGTTTGTCAGTCTCTCTACAGTAGCAAAAAGAGTGCGTGTGTTGTTTAAATTGCTGTTTATAATATTTGAGAAGAAAGTCTGTCTAGCTTTGCCTAGTTCCATATTGAAAGCATGCAGGCTGTCTTTGTAGATGTTATAATGGACTACAAGTTTTGTCTTCCGCCACATGCGCTCTGCTTTTCTGCATTGTCTTTTCATATGTTGCACTGCTGTTGAGTTTCTCCAAGGTGCTTTTTGTCTGCCACTCTTCTTCCTGACTTTAACAGGAGCAATATCATCAATTATATTTTTAACTTTTGAGTTAAAAGAATCAAGGAGAAAATCAACAGAGTCTGCAGATATGCTTGGTGTTAAAGATATAGCCTTCATAAATAGTACACTAGTGTTCTCATTTAAGCTTCTCTTCTTGACAGACACAGATCTAGCTTCAGTGGCAGGAGAGATCAATATATCTAAAATATATACTATAAAAAAAATACTAAAATAACTAAATGTAAAATAGAATGATAGATGTGTTTTTTTTTTTTAAACAAAAGCTTATAAAAATGACAAAACACACCAAAGATAACTGGAATTGAAATGAAAAATGAAAAAACGAAAATAAAAACCAATTCAAAGTATTAATAGAAATGTTTTAAAGTATCTCAGTCATCCTCGAATAACACTGAGTTATACTAAAATAACACTGGAGTGTCACACACACACACACACACACACACACACACACACACACACACACACACACACACACACACACACACACACACACACACACACACACACACACACACACACACACACACACACACACACACACACACACACACACACACACACACACACACTCCTTATTCACACATAATCAAATATAACATTTAGAAATGAATGACATTTGCAGTGTGAAATGACCTTAGAAACTTGATTGAACAAACAAGAAATTGGACATTTGTATGTTCTCACCACAAGATGTCATGATTTTCCAGTAAAGAGACACCATTGTGTGAGCAAATATGTATTTTAAACAGGGAAAAGTCATTTTCTAATAGACTCTGTAGATCTTCGACTTTGATATGAATGTTTCAGGGGTTGTGTCACGGGCCGGTTTATGCGTGACTGATCCAGCATTTGGGCCTTCGCTCGTCTGACTGTAAATGATCTGACCGAACTCTGATGATCCACGAGTTAATTAGTCAGAGAAGGTCATTATCGATGCCTTGTGTCAGGGTTTCCCATATAAACCTCCTTTACAATGTGAACTGTCAGTCCAAGAGGCTCATCACCCGCGGTGGAATCAAATCCAGATCCCTGAAAGGTATAAAGATTTAATATCTCAGGTCAATCTGTCGATAGTGAATAATGACTTGCTTTTTGTATATATTAACCTCATATTGAACAATGTTTGGAGTGTGTTTTCTACTTCAGTATTTCATGTTTAATTCAATGGGTTACGTGGCATTTTTGTAATTATCTGACAAATTTAATACCAATTTCATGAAAAGTGAAAATTGTTTTAAATTAAATCCTACACCATTTTTTTCCCCAATGCATGGCCGCAAAATCATGATGTCATTGCATTAGAAAGCAGTCGTGGCATTTCTTTTAAAGGAAGCCCACAAATCTGTTTAGATCCTCCTTTGTGGCCGTAGTGCTTTCAGGACACTTGTTGTTCTGTGCACGTATTCCTGATTGAGTTCGTGCAGTGTTGTGGCAGGATGGAATTCAATAAAACCATATTTGGCTCTCAGGGACACAATGGAGAGCCCGGTCCAGTGCTCAAAATGACATTGCACAAGCCGCCTTGCCATTTAGTCACTTGCTGTGCTCTTGTGCTGATAAGGGTGAGATTTTAATGCCATGTGCAGCTCATTTTATACCAAAGCAGGTCAGTGTGAGTGTGTGTGTGTGTGTGTGTGTGTGTGTGTGTGTGTGTGTGTGAACAGGCTCCTAATGCAGGACTCGTTCAGGATGAAGAGCCATCTCTGATGTATTTGCTGAAAGCGTATCCCAGCTAACCAAAATGTGTTCCTAGAACGGTTTCCTAATGTTCCCATTAGGTTATGAAAACATTATTTCTGAAAGTTCAAAATGTCCAGTTTAAAAAAAAAAAAATCTTCTTTTTTTCTTGGTTATTCAAATGTTAAGGAAACATTCTATGTTATCTTTCTTCAAACATTATAGGGATGTTACTTTTGAATGTTTTCTGAACATTTTGAAACAAGAAGTGACATTTTAAAAACATTCAACTAAAACATTTCAGGAAAAAAAAACATATTCAAGCGCAAGAAGATGCAAAAAGAGACCTCCATTCGTTACTTTAAGCCTGGTTCACACGGCAGGATAATTAGGCCGATTTTAGCCCCGATTCACCCCTTCCGACAATCTTAAGGATGCTCCGATTATCGTAAAATAATCTGATCAGATATTCCTGCCGTGTGTGGTGTGTTAAGGCTGCTCTCGTCTGCTCGGAAGGACGTCGGGACCGCTCCGATCTCAAATCGGGGATATCCAACATGTTGGATTTATTTGGCCCGATTTCTTCTCGTGTGTGGTGTCCCCCGAGCACGCAGCCTGTGGACTGTGGAGTGTAGCCAATCAGAAAGCGAGGTGACGAGGCGGCGAGGAAACACCGGGAAATATAATCAAAACAGCCGGCGGTATGGCGCACCAGAAAGTCCGGTGGACGTCAGAGATCATCGCCTTTTCTTTTGATAACGTTTTTTTTCGGTTAAAAACAAACTACAAACTATTGCCACTGCATCCTCTTCGTCCGCCATGATTGTTTACTCTGAAGTCACGTTTGATCTCGAGGTATTTTGCGCGATTTCCCGTCTGATCTGGGAATGCTCGGGAGTCAAATCGGTTCGTGTGTGATGTGTTGATTTTGCCGTGTGGCTGCGCACCACACACTGTACAACCAAAACTGTTAGACCCGTGATTTTTTTTATCCCCGTGTGTGGGGTCTCTCAGGTTTGGAAAATCGGCCGACAATTTTAAAATCGTCCCGTGTGAACCAGCCTTTAGTGTGTTTAGTTGGATACATTTAAAGTGCGGCCAGAAAGACGCGTCTCAGACAGCACGCAAACACTGAATGAGTTCTGTTTCGTGTCTTCTTGCGCTTGAACTGACATATTCACACAAAATTATTTTTTAATTACTGTCTCAGCAAGTATCTCAGTAAACACAGGTGATTATGACTTGAGTGAATGTAAACATTCACTCAAACACAGCGACGGCTCGTCCCTGACAACACTCGAAAGACAGCTGAAAACTCATCTTTTCCGTGAGCACTTAACCTCATAAAATTTTTTTTTTTTTTTATAAAAAAATGTATTTCCTTTTCCTTTAATCCTCCCTTATCTGGCTTCTGCTACTCTGAGCAATGCTTGAACTTTGTATTTTGAGCACTTCTTGCGTTGTTTTTGCCTCTTCACGATGACTCGCTTGCTTTAGTCCAAATTTGTAAGTCACTTTGGACAAAAGCATCCGCGAAATGACTAAATGTAATGTAAATGTAAACAGTGGAGAAAGACAACATGTGTATAGTATCAGTATATTAGATCTGTGCATTCGCTCTTAAAGTGACAGTAGCCTAATATTCCTGCTGTCTGTGTTTCTAATGTTAATCAAACAAAAAAATCACTCGCTGCTCTTGACTGAATAACTTTTGAAACTTAAAGGATTAATCTACATGTATATTTAATTTATACAATGAAGACTATTCAGTGTTATTTTACATTTGATTACTTTATTCAATGTCTCTACCTGAAAACTACTGTTATTTGTCTGAATAGAGAATTGTGAATGTTGGAGTCATAACTGGCTCTTTTTGCAAAAAACTGTTTTATTTTATCAATTTTATTAAGTCACCGGCCAAAAAAATTATTCGTTGAATTTAATAAATGTTTTTATCGTAAGTGGTTGCACACAATTGATTTTAGCTACATTTAAACAAATGCATTAAGTTGAACTTAATCAATTTTAGTTCAACTTAATTAATTTGTTTAAATGTAGCTAAATTCAATTGTCCAACCACTTACGATAAAAAAAAGATTAAATTCAACAAATCATTTTATTTCAGTGACATGGCAAAATCGAGACCACCATCTTGACTGTGCAGATTAATAACAGTAAATTAGTTTTCTTGTCTATAAAGTATGATCATTAAGTAAGATAATTGCATGTGAAGTGATTAAGGAACTGGAGTCATTTGTGCATTTTATGAATTCATTTGTTTATAAATAGAAAAATTGGAATTAAATGGATATTTTTACTGGTCTAACACTGCTTTGTTGGCACATGTCAATCAAACACTCTTAGAAAAACAGCACAAAAGCTGTCACTGGGGCGGTACCCTTGCAAAACTTACACCTTTGAACCAAATTTACCCTTAAACAGGGCATATATGTATCATATAGGTACATATTAGTACCTTTTGAAAGAGTACCACCCCAGTGACAGCTTTTGTACCATTTTTCTAAAAGAGTGAATGGACACTTTCGGATCATGTAATTTAATTCACTGACTCTTAGGCTAATTGAACAGAAGTGACTTATTTCAAAAACATTTACCGACCCTAAACTTTGAACATACAACTTTGGAATTTGAGCATATCAAATTTTGAATACCACCTAAACTAAACCCCAGATTATATGTTCCTCTTCAAAGAGCCAAGGACAGAGAAAGTGGCACCTGTGACAATATTGCGTTCCAGCAGCCGCTGAACAAGAACATTATCTATCATTCACTTTAATTGCTCTGACATTCAAAAGCTCCTGCTTTCAGAAATGCATTAGTATGTCGTCCCATGTGAGCACTTTGCAGAAAGACTGTGTGTTCAACAGTAACCCTGACATAAAAAGCACATTTACCTGTTATTAAACACCTCTGAAACAAACCTGATGGCTCTGGAGGCATTCAGCTGGGAAATCAGGGGCCTCGGGGGCCGTGAGGGACCACAAATGTGTTGTCATCTTCACAGTCATGACAAGCATTCACTTATTTGAAAAATCGTCAGGAATGAGAAATAACTTTAGTAGACAATAATGGATTAAGTAGACAGTAATGGATCTGAAATGACAGTAGGTCATTCATTTTGATGTTGTTTGAACAAATACTTAATGAAAATGTTTATTTTGGGTGGTGTTGTTCCATACCTGTATGTTTTTCCTGGGTCAAAATGGTCTTCAGCGGTGAGAGACGAACACGGTCGTCCACACACTCAGTTGTACACAAAGTACCCTACCCATGTGAACTGTGAGCACAGTACTGACAAAAGTGTGGAAATGTATATCTGCAAGCCGCAATTAAGAGGCCAAGCAACACGAGTAGCTAAAAATCAAGGCAGAGAGCATCAGACCAGCTGCAAAAAGATATTTGATGATGGTTTTAAGCTAAATGGTCGAAAGTTCATTAATACTATCACTTGTAATGTGACATTATTGCTTATTACTTCTGACCAATAGGTGGAACTGACACCAAATTGATCTGATATGGTCATTGTTGGGGTCTTTTGGGTGAGATTTTCCATCAAACTGTATATTTCGTGACCACTAGGTTGCATTGTGCCGAAACTGTGCAGGGACCCTCAGGTCATGGTTGTCATAACACACACCAAATTTGGTCAGAATACGCGAAAGCGTTGTGGAGAAATAGCCTCATGTCCATTTTGGCGTGTTGTTCGTAGGATTTGTTCTCACATTAAACGAGAATGGTTTGACGAATTGACGAATTCCTTGTTTTTTTGTCAGTAAAGTCTGAAGATGATCTTGGTGGTTCAATTTTCTTGAAAATTGGAGCATTGGTCTAAGAGGAGTTCGAAAAAGTAGGTTTTTCAGAAAATTCTTCATGAAAAAAACTTCATGATGGAAAATGACAAAGGATGCAATCGATTTGCCTTGAGCCAAGGAATCAGAGGAAAAAAACTTGGTAACACTTTATTTTACAGTGTCCTTTTTACATATGTTACATGTACTTACCATAGTAATAACAGTAAATTTAGCATAATTACATGCAACTAACCCTCAACCAAACCCTAACCCTATAGTAAGTACTTGCTTAATATTACTCAGTACTTAATATATATAATTACACTGTAACTGTAGTGAAAGGATTTGCAAGTTTGTTGGTTATAATGAAAGAATTCACGAGTTTGTTGGTTATAATAAAAGGGTTTGCAAGTTTTTTGGCTATAATGAAAGAATTCACGAGTTTGTTGGCTATGATGAAAGGATTCACGAGTTTGTTGGTTAAAATAAAAGGATTCGTGAGTTTTTTGGCTATAATGAAAGAATTCGCGAGTTTGTTGGTTATAATGAAAAGATTTGCGAGTTTGTTGGCTATAATGAAAGGATTATCAAGTTATTTGGCTATAATGAAAGGATTAACGAGTTATTTGGCTATAATGAAAGGATTCGCGAGTTTGTTGGCTATAATGAAAGCATTCGCAAGTTTGTTGGTTATAATGAAAGGATTTCACATGGTCAACAGATATGTCTGTGATTGGCTACAAAGCTCAACGCTGCAAAAACACATTGTAAATAGAAACCTTTGACACTCTTCACTGAGCGTTTTTAAAGCAACCGGCTCTCAGAACGTCTGGGTACTGCAGAACGGTAAATGGTAGAAGAATAAAGCTTCGACAGTACAAAGATTCATTTTGGAGGCCGCCAAAATATTTTCAATGCAGGAAAACCCTGCCTTAGAAGAGCCTTATTTGCATATGAATTTAAATATGAAAATCATATTTGCAGTAACTGTTCATTTAAATGAAAAAACAAAAACCTGAATTCCTTCTCAATGCACAATGATCATGAAATCTCTTTTGATCTCTTCACAGACGGCACCATGTCATCACGACCAATCAGAATCACCACGACAGAGCAAACTATCAGCTTCAATGGTAAGACGTCAGAAACATTTAAGTTTATATATACAGTATATAAATCAAAGGGTGCTTCAAATAAGTATTAGTTCAGGGGGGTGCACACTTTTGCAGTTAGTTATTTCAATTTCCCCCTGAAATATGCCACTTTAGTTTTCAGTGGCATTGATAGTACAAAAGTTCTGTCTTTGTTCCCTCGTTTCATTTTTACATCACAAAAACCAGCTGTTTTAACAGGGGTGTGTCGACTTTTTATATCCACTGTATGTATGTATGTATGAAAACAACTGTTTTCAGCGTTGATAATAATAATAAAAATGTTTCTTGAGCAGCAAATCCGCATATTAGAATGATTTCTGAAGGATCATGTGACACTGAAGACTGGAGTAATGATGCTGAAAATCAAAACATCTTCTTCCTGACCTAGTTGGGGGTCACGACCCCAGAAAAGCCAGCACAAAACCAGCTGACCTGATGCAATCGTACTAAATCATGAAAGTGAACCACTATTGATGACTCATAATTCAATAAATATGTGTGTTTGTGTGTGTGTTCTCACTCACTCTCCTGACAAGAGTGATTGATGCACTGCAAGCAGAGATGATGTATATATAATTTCTGCTCGCGTTCAGCACAAATGGACTCCCGCGTTCATTAGAACGTTTGCAGTACTTTTGCATCAAATGCAAAAGTGCCGTTATGTGCTGACACTTCAAAAAACAGAAGCTCTGTGAATTTTGCCACTTTTTCCTGCGTCATCATTATCAAGCAACATGGGTAATTATATGATGCTTTGATGATGCAGTTCAGACCCAAATAATGTAATGTGAACACAATCCAGCAGGGGGAACAATCGAATTCGGTTTCAGACCAGATAATCGAACCAAGTGTGAAAGCACCCTAAGGGTGTGTGTACACGACAACGATATGCTTAAAACGGAGAAGTTTTTCCTTTGAGTTTTCCGTGTACAGACGACACCATTGTCAAAATGATCCCCATTCGGATCTGTGAAAACAACAAAAGTGGCCTGGCAGCAGAATACAGCGTTGTTAGTCGTTTTCACGGATCCGAATGGGGATCGTTTTGACAATGGTGTCGTCTGTACGCGGAAAGGATTCGTGAGTTTGTTGGTTATAATGAAAGAATTCGTGAGTTTGTTGGTTATAATGAAAGGATTCGCGAGTTTGTTGGTTATAATGAAAGGATTCGCGAGTTTGTTGGTTATAATGAAAGGATTCGCGAGTTTGTTCGTTATAATGAAAGTATTCGCGAGTTTGTTGGTTATAATGAAAGGATTCGTGAGTTTGTTGGTTATAATGAAAGGATTCGCGCGTTTGTTGGTTATAATGAAAGTATTCGCGAGTTTGTTGGTTATAATGAAAGGATTCGCGCGTTTGTTGGTTATAATGAAAGTATTCGCGAGTTTGTTGGTTATAATGAAAGTATTCGCGAGTTTGTTGGTTATAATGAAAGTATTCGCGAGTTTGTCTATAATGAAAGGATTCGCGCGTTTGTTGGTTATAATGAAAGTATTCGCGAGTTTGTTGGTTATAATGAAAGGATTCGTGAGTTTGTTGGTTATAATGAAAGGATTCGCGCGTTTGTTGGTTATAATGAAAGTATTCGCGAGTTTGTTGGTTATAATGAAAGTATTCGCGAGTTTGTTGGTTATAATGAAAGGATTCGCGAGTTTGTCTATAATGAAAGGATTCGCGCGTTTGTTGGTTATAATGAAAGAATTCGTGAGTTTGTTGGTTATAATGAAAGGATTCGTGAGTTTGTTGGTTATAATGAAAGGATTCGCGCGTTTGTTGGTTATAATGAAAGGATTCGCGCGTTTGTTGGTTATAATAAAATTATTTGTGAGTTTGTCTATAATGAAAGGATTTCACTTGCTCAACAGAGATGTCTGTGATTGGCTACAAAGCTCAACACTGCAAAAACACATTGTAAATAGAAACCTTTGACGCCCGTTTTCAAAAGTTTGTGTTTTTAGGCACCCAAATTCAATTGTCGTGTAAATGAACGGCCAAAATACGAAAGTTTTACGTTTTTAGTTGAAAACAGTGTCGTTTAAACATCCCCTAAGTCAAACATTCTCAATGAATGTTCAACTTTTAGGACTTTCAGGCTTTTGGTTTATGCTTATTTTTATAAAGTAACAATGTCAATAAACTATAGCTCACATGGCACACGAGACAGGACCGTCATGTAGCGGATCATATATTTTGTCCACTGGTTTTCTCTCCTCTGACAGTGCCCATAAAGACGAGCGAGGACAGACCTGGAGGAAGGTCTTCACCGTTCATCGGTTTACTGAGGGTTCCTCTGCTCCTGCTACTCCTCTATGGGTTTGTTTGTTCTCTGGACGTCCTAAGCTCTGCTTTTCAGCTGGCTGGAGGTAATTATTCATCCTTTTTGCATCTGTTAACCACATCTCTTCTTGCACATTGGGGTTTTACTTACTTTTACCTTTCAGCTGTTTTTGTATTCTTCAGCACATTTCCCAGACAAATCCCCATGTGCCTTTTCTTTTCTTTACTATTTTTGGGTCAAATGTCATTTGTTTTCATGCAATTCTTCATAATACAAGTTACCTGCTTCTCTTTAAACTGCTGTATATGTGTGAAATATGGCTCTCTCAAGGTTGTGATCATTGGTTAGACATTAAGATTTAGTTAATCAATTCTAAACACGTTAATGACAATGAAGAAATGGCTTTGCATGATTAACTCGAGCAGTCAGCGCTGTGGTGCATGTCATCTGCACAAAAACAAGCCATAAGTTGCTGTTAAAGGGTTAGTTCACCCCCAAAATACAAACTGTCATCACTTGCTCTTTTGTCAATCCTAAACCTGATTACTTGAAGCACAAAAGATGTTCCCGGAGAACATTCATCTTTGTCTTTCCTATTAGGCCTAAATAAAAGTGGACATATGGAAAAAAATAAATCTAACTAATCAGCAGTGCCTGTCCCTAATCAGAAACGTTTAGTTTGCAATGACTTAAAGGGTTAGTTCACCCCAAATTGAAGATTCTGTCAGTAATCACTCTCTCTCATGTTGTTCAACACCGTAAGACTTTCGTTCATCTTCGTAACCCAAGTTAAGATATTTCTGATTAAATCTGAGAGCTGTCTCATTCCTCCATAGGCTTCTAGGTAATCGAGATCTGCCATCCCAGAAAAGTTAGTAAAGACATCGTTAAAATAGTCCAAGTGGCTCAACCTTAAGTTTATCAAGCGACGAGAATACTTTTTGTGGGCAAAACAAACCCAAAAATAACGACTTTATTCAACTCTTCATTTTCTTCTGTGTTTCTCTGAGTGAGTTCACGTAGTGTAACAGCGAAGCGCTTCTGGGTTGTACGTCAGAACGGAGGCTCACTATTGGCCGATGCTGGTCATGTGATGTGTGTGATGCTGGCCAATAGTGAGCCTCCGTTCTATTTTAACGATGTCTTTACTAACTTTTCTGGGATGGCAGATCTCGATTACCTAGAAGCCTATGGAGGAGTGAGACAGCTCTCAGATTTAATCAGAAATATCTTAACTTGGGTTACGAAGATGAACGAAAGTCTTACGGTGTTGAACAACATGAGAGAGAGTAATTACTGACAGAATCTTCATTTTTGGGTCAACAAACTCGTTAAGGGTAAGTAAATGATGACAGCATGTTTGTTTTTTCGGGTGACCTGTCCCTTTAAGATTATCACATCAAAACTAGTTCACTAAAATCAATCAAATATTTCGCTCTTTATTTATTTTTTCAGGCAAAGTGGCTGGAGACATTTTCAAGGATAATGCCATCCTGTCCAACCCTGTAGCCGGACTGATGGTGGGGATCCTGGTCACGGTTCTGGTCCAGAGCTCGAGTACTTCCACATCTATTGTGGTCAGCTTGGTCTCGTCCGGATGTAAGAAACACAACTCATTTTTAGCACAGGCTAAACTCATAACCTCAGGTTCATATCCTCTTATTAGGGTTGTCAAATGATTCAAATATACGTAATTAAGGAACTACCGTTCAGAATTTTGGGGATGGTAAATATATTTCTTTAAATACTTTTTAAAGACATTTATAATGTTACAAAATATTCTATTTTTTTATTTTTATTAATTCTGTTCTTTTGAGCTTTCTATTCATCAAAGAATCCGGAAGAAAAAAGTACATCACGGTTTCCACAAAAATATGAATCAGCACAACTGTCTTCAACATTGATAATAATCATAAATGTTTCTTGAGCATCAAATCATCATATTAGAATGATTTCTGAAGGATCATGTGACACTGAAGATGGAAATTCAGTTTCAATCACAGGAATAAATTAGACTTTACAATATATTCACATAGAAAACAGCCATTTTAAATCATAATAATATTTCACATTACTGTATTACTGTATTTTTCATCAAATAAATGCAGCCTTGGTGGGCAGAAGATACTTCTTTCAGAAACATTAAAAAAATCCCAGTGTACATGAAATGACAATTAATTTAAATATTTATTTCTTTATTTACATTTATTAATTTCTATACATACATACATTTTGTCACATATACATATTTCACATATATTGGGCAATGAATTAATTCTCTCATTTCAGTAAATTGTGGCCATGTTGAACTAATTCCTAATTTTTAACTAAAACAATGGAACAAATTATTATATTGTGCACACATTTTTCTTAAAACTAGCGAACGAGTTGTTAATTTGTGGCCGCGATACATATTATATCCCACGTCATGTGCGGAGCTCCATATTCACACACATATGCATTTTATTTGTATTGAGAAACATAAATGAAGATCATTCAAAGACAAAAACAGTGAATAAACTTTAGAAGTCAATATATTGGTTGTTTTTATCTCATATCATTGAACATAAACCCATCAGAGGCCTTTCTGTACTCCTGCAGACGGACACACTTGTGCGACATGCTTTTAATGCAAACTTTATTTTATAATAATAATAATAATTCGTTACATGTATAAAGTGCTTTTCGAGGTATACTCAAAGCGCTTTACATATGGAAGTGGGAATCTCCTCAACCACCACCAATTGTGCCAACTTTTGATCTGATCTAGAACTTTATGACATACAAAGTTCCTTTTAACAAAAATATCTTTATTCTGCAGCGATCATTTGTAAAGCTATTGGGTTACACTTTATTTTAAGGTGTCATTGTTACAGTGTAATTATATATTTAAGTACTGAGTAATATTAAGCATCTACATGTACTTACTATAGGGTTAGGGTAGGATTAGGGTTTGGTTGAGGGTTAGTTGCATACAATTATGCATAATTTACTGTTATTACTATGGTAAGTACATGTAACATGTAACAAGGACACTGTCAAATAAAGTGTCACCAACTATTATGACTCGGTAAACTCGGTAGGCTACTTCTTATTCCACTTTATTTGCAGAAAGCCTCATCTCTAGAAGTTGTTTCATGGTTTTCCTGCTTTAATGAAGAGTTATCTCTCTCGGATGAGCTGATTCGCTGGAGCGAATGCCGTGGTGGCCTGAAAGCCTGAGGATCTTGTGAAGTGTGACTATCAGAGCTCGATCCCAAATCACAACAGATGCAGAGCTTTAATTAGGAAGTTTTGTTTGGGTTAATGAGCTTATGTTTAACTCAATAATAAAGTAAGGGATAATGTAGAGCGAGGCGGTTGTTATAGCGAACACGACCCCTATAGGCTGATCACGACCCCGATAGGCTGATCACGACCCCGACAGGCTGATCACGACCCCGACAGGCTGATCGCGACCCCGACAGGCTGATCACGACCCCGATAGGCTGATCACGACCCCGACAGGCTGATCACGACCCCGACAGGCTGATCACGACCCCGACAGGCTGATCACGACCCCGATAGGCTGATCACGACCCCGATAGGCTGATCACGACCCCGATAGGCTGATCACGACCCCGATAGGCTGATCACGACCCCGATAGGCTGATCACGACCCCGATAGGCTGATCGCGACCCCGACAGGCTGATCGCGACCCCGACAGGCTGATCGCGACCCCGACAGGCTGATCACGACCCCGATAGGCTGATCACGACCCCGACAGGCTGATCACGACCCCGACAGGCTGATCACGACCCCGATAGGCTGATCACGACCCCGACAGGCTGATCGCGACCCCGACAGGCTGATCGCGACCCCGACAGGCTGATCGCGACCCCGACAGGCTGATCACGACCCCGATAGGCTGATCGCGACCCCGACAGGCTGATTGCGACCCCGACAGGCTGATCGCGACCCCGACAGGCTGATCACGACCCCGATAGGCTGATCGCGACCCCGACAGGCTGATCGCGACCCCGACAGGCTGATCGCGACCCCGACAGGCTGATCGCGACCCGGACAGGCTGCGCGACCCGGACAGGCTGATCACGACCCCGACAGGCTGATCACGACCCCGACAGGCTGATCGCGACCCCGACAGGCTGATCGCGACCCGGACAGGCTGATCGCGACCCCGACAGGCTGATCACGACCCCGACAGGCTGATCACGACCCCGACGCGAAGCGGAGCTTGACTCCGCCTGAAGGGGTTGTATTCGCTATAACAACCACCTCGTCTACATTATCCCGCTTATTACATGGCTACCTACAAAATAAATCAATAATTTTACACAAAATATTGATTTAAAAACGATTGTATTGCTTCCGCTAAAGAAAATAGTTATGGAGCTAGAATTGTGTCTTTATTACATGCGAGAAAATAAATGATCTGAGAGAAGAAAAAAAAGTTTGAGAGAAAAAGTTATCACACTGATAGCAAAAAAGCATTTCATGAGAGAAAAAAGAATATTTGAGAGAAAAAGTTTTCATACGAATAGCAAAAAATTCTAATATTTGAGACTTAAAGTTTTGAGGGAAAGTATTTTCTCATAGAACATAAAAAAATATAAATCTTATAATCTTATAAAATATAAATATAAAAAGAAAAAAATCTCTCTCGAAACACTTTGAAAAAAACTCTCAAATATATATTTTTTGCTATCAGTGTGAAAACATTTTCTCAACAAAAAAAAAAGTGTTTCTCTCAAAACGCTTTTCTTTGCTCTCGATGCAATTTCTTGCTCTTGTGTCAGGATTTTGCTTTCGCTGTGAAAATTGTGTCATGGGCGGGGCCACGTTCCTATTGGCCAGTCGGGTGAGCATCGTCTTGTAGATTTTTTTTCTCAGAAATAATTTTTAAAAAATCATTTTTTTTTTATGTTCTATGAGAAAATACTTTCTCTCAAATATTATTTTTTGCTATTGGTATGAACTTTTTCTCTCAAATATTCTTTTTTCTCTCATGAAATGCTTTTTTTGCTATCAGTGTGATAACTTTTTCTCTCAAACTTTTTTTTCTTCTCTCAGATCATTTATTTTCTCGCATGTAATAAAGACACAATTCTAGCTCCATAATAGTCCGTTCCGTCTCTACGGTTAGAATCCTGTGTCCATAGCAACGCTCTGTTTTTCATGGCAACGGTGTGTTATCCTTAGCAACGGTGTGTTATCAAGAAATAACAGACCGCACTCTACATTAGAATTCAACCAAGCCATGTAATAAAGAGTTGTATTATGTACAGTGGGGTCTGAGATCACATGCAAAATCTGGGGGTTGGAAAATATTATGATGTAAAATGATATTTCAAACAAATGGACTTTCACCATCTGAAATTTTCAATGCAACTTTTACTCATTGTTATGCCGATAATATAATTCATAATAAAATAAGTGCATTAATTTAGAAAAATGCGAAATAGAAGGATTTTTACTAGTAAGCTCGTTTTTTTTTTCTGTACAAAACGTTTGACGTTTTCTGTACAAAACGTACACACGTTTGTGTGTGTGTGAAAATACAGAATGTGAAATTGTGCATGGGCATGTGGGTTTCTGAGCTCAATGCAATCCTGTGTCTTTATCCTTTGAAATGGTTTAAAGAGAACAACCTTGAGTAAAGCTTGGCTTTTCTCTGAGTAAGTGAATTGAAGCTAATGGATGTCAGGAGTGGGAGTGTGTTCAAGTTCTGTGGGCCTTCAGGGAATACACACACCATCAGCGTAAAGGGACAGTCATTACTGATGCGAAACTACACACTGATAGTATCTGAAAGGAAATGTGACTTGACTCTAATGCTAGCCTGATTTAAGAGTCAGTCGAAACAATGGAAATGAAATTATGTCATATCCAGTGTCATAAACCGCAGAACTGGAGAGATGCTTCGTGACGGGGTGCAAACACCACTGAAAGAAGTGCATTTATAATGTTGTGCATTTATAAAGTCTCACCAAGGCTGCATTTATTTAAAGAAATAAAAACAGTTATATATCGAAATAATATAACATTTAAAACTAGCTGTTTTCTATGTGAATATAGAGTAAAGTAAAGCTAATATCAGCATATATACCATGGTCTGGGTGAATACTCGATTCTGATTGGCTGCAGGGTGTCCATTATAAAGTGATAGAGGGCACCTAGTAAAGGAGTTCTGGTGAAACTGACTGTTTACCGTTCGAAATGAATAAATGAATGCGCTGGCTATCAGCTGTGAGTAACCATAGCAACAGGCAGTAAACTGAAGGGTTCTACGAGCTGAGCGGACTATAAATATCTCCGGTTGCTAAATAAACCGTCAGGCGTAACCAGGGAAACCAAGTTATTGTTTGTAAAAACTTTAGATTTCGATTGTAAAACTAATTAAAATATAAACTAATGTTTTAAAAATGTGTTATTTGGCAAGTGACCATGGTATAAGCGGGTTAATGCCCTTCGAGGTGTTTATTGTCAGGTATTAATGACTTCGGCGGAGGCAACCGTCAGACGCGCGCCTCGCCGTCGTCCATTAATACCTGACAATGGACACCTCGTCGTGCATTAACCCTTACGTATTCACATAGAAAACAGCTTGTAATAATATTTCACTGTTTTAACTGTTTGTTTTCCAAATAAATGCAGCCTTGGTGAGCAGAAGAGACTTTGTTGCAGCCACATAAAAAAAAATGTGTCCGTGTGTGTGTGTGTGTGTGTGTGTGTGTGTAGTGCTCGAGGTGAAGTCTGCGGTCCCCATCATTATGGGCTCCAACATCGGCACGTCTGTCACCAACACCATCGTCGCCCTGATGCAAGCAGGAGAGAGGAACGAATTTAAACGGTATTTCACCATCACGGTTTTCATCAGGATTAAATCAAACCACTCTGTTCACGTTAAGTATTTATAAGTTCATTTGCAAAATGCTTCCTAATTTTGCCGAATTGATTTCTCTAAGTCAACATGAAATCATAATGGTCCTCATTTACATTGTCAATAGGCCTACATGTTCTAGGTCTTACTGTGAATAATTTATCAGTGCAAAGAAAACGAATTATCTTTCAAAGCTTTCAACAAAATGCAATATATCTGTTTTTCTGCCTCTGAAATGACTTTAATTTCAGCGTAGGTGTAAACTAATGTGATGTAGTCGTCATACTGTATATATCATAAATATATGGGCTGCCAACTTTTGAGTTTAGCTTGGAGTGAGATTTTTGTTGGGGGGTGGGGGTGGTATGTAAAAACAAATATTGCATCACAATAAGTGTAATTGTGATTGTCAAAATATTTGGTAATTAAATAGAATTTTATGAAGTTTAGTGACAACATGTTACAATGTTTACATTGTACAATGACTGGTAGGATACAGTTTTTATTATTTCTTGACAAAAATTTCAAGATTTCAATTCCATTCTTCACTCAAAAAAATGAACGAGGAAGGTTGTGCACTTTACATAATATATTTATATTTAGTTTACTTATAATTATTGTGTTTGTTGACTTGAAATGTTTTTTTCTATTAAGGTCCACGTAATTATGTCTCAACTTAACAGTACAAAATCCTAACGCGTTGTCTAAACACAAACCATTTATGTTAAGTAAAAAATTCTTACATCCAGCGGGTGGCAGTATAGCTTTAGCTTAGTGCGACGCCAACTGCCATTTTGCCCTAACTTAATTTGATTGTGTTCAATCTGTTTATATGTAAAATTTAAGTTGACTTAATCCGTTTGTGTTGGATTACTTGAATGATTTGTGTTGCATTAACTGAAACTTGGTGGTGCTTGTTAGTTCCCAGCATGCTTTGCATATGGTTGAATTAAGAGAGAATAAATGTTAAAATGAAGTGTTATTTTATGTTTTTTTGAGAAAATTAGAAAAGGGAAAGACTTGATTGTGTGTAATTGTGTTTAATGTTCAATTACATTGGAATTATTAGAACCATTTAAATTACAGTGGGTTACCATTGTGGAGAAGAGTGGAGCATTTTGATTGTCTGTGGACTGATTCAGTTACTATCAAATGCTTTGGTTGAAGGAACATGTAAATCTAACCATTTAAGATGCTAATATGTGTTTCTGCTAGCTGATAGCTATTTATAGTCTATCAATTTAATTATGTGTCACTAAAATAAATGGAATATTAAGTAAGATGGATTCAACTATTTAATTAAGTTGAATGTAGAGGTGGGCGATACTCCAAATTTCGGTATCGATCCGATACCAAGTAAATACAGGGTCAGTATCGCCGATATCGATACCGATACCAATACTTTTTCGTTTTAAAAGCATGCACTTGAACTTATGCACTTTCCTGTGCTAGAGCAGTGTGTCATGATTTATGAGGTGAATGCATCATTAATATGCTAAATCTGAATACGTTTTCATGACTACTAAATATTTTGTGATTTGTGCTTTCAACTCGCCTGTAATTATTAGTCAGTGACTTTTACAAAACTTCCCTAATTATAGTAAAAGTACTATTGTACACTAGCCTACTGTTTAAAAGTTTGGGGTCTGTAAGATTTTTCATTCTCTTCTGCATTTATTTGATCAAAAATACAGTAAAAACTGTAATATTACAATTTAACATAGGCTATCTGTTTTCTATGTCATACTAAACTGTAATTTATTCAAGTGATCAAAGCTGAATTTTCGGCATCATTACTCCAGTCATGATAATTCATTTTAATATGCTGATTTACAGCTCAGGAAACATTTCTTATTATTATCAATGTTGAAAACAGTTTCATATTTTTTGTGGAAACCATGATGCAGAATTATTTAATGAACACAGTTGAAAGAACAGCATTTATATGAAGTAGTTTTTTTTAACAGTGAAAAACCCTTGACTGTCACTTTTGATCAATTGAATGCATTGATCCTTGTTGAATAAAAATATTAATTTCATTAAAAAAATCTTACTGACGTCAACATTTTGAACCGTTATGTACACTTTTGCTTTGTTTATTTAAAAAAAAAATACCCGATTGTTTCTCTGTCATCTAAGCAAGGCTTCGTTTCCCAAACGCACTGGTCCTGTGAGCTCAGCGAAGCACCAGCATCGAACGCTCTCTGTGATTGATTGGTTTCGTCTTGTATCCAGATGACTAGGAGAAAAAGCCTACACAATTATCCGCTAACATTCGCTTATTTTTCCACTTAGAAGCTTATTTTACGCACTGAATTGCGTGCTAAATTAATAAAAATTACTGGTAAAAAAAACACACACATTTGTATCGATATTTTTATGTGAGGATCGATCCTTTTCGATACCACGTCAGTATCGATATATCGATACTCAAGGATCGATCTGCCCACCTCTAGTTGAATGTAAATTAGTTGATCCAAAATATTTGCAAAATAGTTGTGCTGACAATATTAAATTAAGCTGTGCCCAACCATAGTAAATAAGTTGAGTAAACCTTAATAAATTAAGTTGAGCCAACGTAAGTACATTCAATTGGAATAACATAATTGCATAATGCTGAAATAAAGCAAGTTAATCATGTGGAAATCCTTTCCATGATTTTTTTTATGTTCATTCAAAGAGTTATTTTTTTGAGTGTTGTGATTTGATTCCGATTTTGATTCAATATTGACTACTTTGGATACATGTTTATTTGAAATTTTATTTAAAAAAATAATCTCACCTAATGCTGTAAACATAGAGGGCCCAATCTGCTGGTATTATTAAAGGTTAAAAATAACAAATGAAATTAAATATAATGCAGTTTTTGTTATAATAACAATTATTTAATGACATAAGTAAAAATATAATAAATATGTAATATAGTGCTCAGCAAAATCTCCTCTCTAGCTATTTTTTCTATTCAATTAACATGCTATGGTCATTAAATGGCTTTCCTGAGGTAAATGTAACGTTATGTGACATAATTGTTCTCCTGCTATTATATATTGACCTCTTTCCGTGGTTGAAAAACACTAATTGGTCGATATAGAGTGCCGAAGTTATGACGTCACTTTGTAGGCCAAAACGCGGAAGTGAGTTAGCATTTTAGCACTACGGGTTCCCTCGCCCTAAAGTCTATGGGTTTTTTGAATGGGTTTTTGCTAAATCGCCTGAAATAAGGTCTGTGGTTAACAAAGCCTCTAAATATTTTCACGTTTTGATCTATGACATAAAACACACCAGTTATAACCTGCTTGTGATTTTTTAAAACTTTATTGTGTCTTAAAAACGGTGGTTGCTAACAAGTTGCTAAAAGGGACTACATCCTCTTTGGCGGGGACTTTAGACGTCATCATGACAAACATGAAATCTCTCACTAGCCCGCGTTTCAGCTTCACGTTCTTAGAAGTTTACCTTTCAGTTAATATAGCCTACATAACGTTATTTTTGTTTTGTCCCGAGATGCAACCACAAGTCATCGAATGAAATCTCGTTTGTTTTCCGTCCGATGTTATCCAGCGGAGACTCTGGGTTCGTGCCAGATGGAGTAAAAAAGGCTAGCAGTAGCAAGAATAAACGTTTTTCATAACCAAATCAACAGCTAAAATACCTTTTGTCTTTCTCTTAAAATATCTAAAAGCTTGTTTACTTTGCCACTGTTTAATAGATTAGATCCGCTGCAGTTTTATTAAAGGCTAACGTTACGTTGAGAAATGTGTTTAATTAAAATATTCAAAATAATACCTGGTTTATTGACTTTTATTGTAACTTGTTTGGATATAATTATAGATAGGGTGGGTCCTGCACCTTGTGAACTTGGCTTTTACCCACCTATAATAATATGATTGTATTTGTAAACAGCATTGCCGTAGTTAAAGCAGGCAATGATATTAATCTTTGTTATTTTAGTAGTAAATGTTAACTATATTTAATGTGCTATATAAACGTGGACAATTCCCAGAGAACACGCTGATATGTATAGCCCTAATGCACTGTAAGTTGACTGTCTGACAAATACACAAATTAAATGTTAAACTATTGCATACTACTTGTATACTATTGTAACTACACTCCAGTCAGCTCACAGTAATGTGAATGTGAGATCAAATTTACTACACAGGCTCTCACATTGGGGCTTGTGGATTACCAGGTAAAAATAGAAAATGTTAACAAAATGAGGTTTATTTAGGGAACATATATGGTTTAATTATAATATATTATAATAAGCATTTGCTATTGACAATTCTCTTTAAATTCAACATATATAATTATATACAACTATTATATTAAATGTTTGGAATTGAACTGCGTTATGCTTGTTCAGAGATTATTTGTATAGTTATCTTAAATACATAGTTATCTTAAATACATATTATAACTCCTCTATCTCTCCCTAGTTTTACTTACTCGATTAACCTTGTACCTCATGCTGGCCCTTACAATACCGGCAAGTAAACCAGCATCTAAGCTGCACTGTTCATGTCCAGATTTATAGTTGTTCTCTCTTCGATCTATGGTTTTTCTATCGTCTAAGAAAAAGGACATGGAAATTGATACGGCCATAGCTAACGTTAGTGCTTCTGAGATGGTTAAAGCGCGTTTTTTTTCCTGGCGAATTAGCAAATGGTATGCAAACATACAATCAAACATAATAGGCTACAGTGAAAGATAATCTTTAAAGTTTATTTGGGGCACAATGATCAGGCATAATAATCTTAATCACAAAGAAAATAATATTAAGGTTTATATAAACTAACAAAATAATAAACGAATAAATAAAACATTAACAAAAGATTTAAAAAATCTCAGAGAGGCACGCATAAACAAAATTAGTTTCTAACATTTTTTGAAAAACAGAAGGGGCAGTATTTCTCATGAAAAAGTGGATAAGTGTTCATACCATAGACTGTAAAAATAGGTTCATACCATAGACTGTAAAACATAGGTTCATACACAGTGCAGATCATAATGAGCGAGCGAGTGAGTGAGTTTGAGGAAGCTTGATGATGACGTTGATCCGCGTCCATGGTGTGCTGTAGTCCGTTGATAGCCTACCGTTAGCATTTTATATCCGACGGCTTTATTTAGGCTTCAAAATGTATACATTTTGGATTAAGTTGTAAAGATTATCTTGATAGACAAAACGTGTAAGGGTCACAACTCTTTGTTGAACACAGATCTTATTTTTTGCGATTTTCCAAAAGTCTATGGGGAAAATGCATTGCTTTTTGATCGAGGGAACCCATGCGCCGCTAACTTCCGGGTTGGCCTACAAAGTGACGTCATTACTTAATTAATATAATTAGTTTAATATTAAAAGTACCTCTTTGCTCCGCAATTTTTCTGTGCGTGAGAAAATGGATGTGTGGCGTGAGAGCGTGTGAAAAGCGTCAATTGCGTGAGTCTCACGCTCAATGCCTGAGAGTTGGCAGCCCTGTTATTTAAATTATGTGAAATCAAGATGCATTTACTTGGGATGCAAAATTGCATGAGATAAGAAGTCTTGTTTTCTGACAAATTGAGTTTCTGCTTAAAACAAGAAAAATGATCTGTCTATGGAGTGAAAAAAAAACGTATTTAAAAGGAAATCGGGTTTGTTTTTCTGACAACAATAAAAAATATAAAAAATTTTTTTTAGTGTTGCTATTCAGTCGTTTTAGGTTATGCAACCTTTCTAAAATCCTGCAGAAAGTTAACAATTATGGCAATAATAGCAAAAGCACATTGACTTCAGGACGATGGAACCGGAATATGCAACTTGTTTCTGGGTTTTTGTCCTACAAAAATACATAATTCCTGCAGTAAATGATGATGATGACCTTCAGCCTTCATGTCCTGGCTAGAAAGCCTTTTCAAAACTCGCATTCATCCAGCTCTCACTCCGTTCTGATATAAAACCATCCAATTCCCCATGAATAATATATAATTTCCATCACATTACAGGCTGAATGTCCCGCGAATGTCATTTCAGGTTTACTTTTACTACATTATTCAACAAATTTCCTTTCTCTTCTGTTTTTATCCATGAAAAACACACATTAAAAAAGCCTCAGTGATGAATGCAGAGACTGTAAACAGACACAGCTGTGATCACACAGCTTCTTTGTTTTTCCGCAGAACTATTTCTGTTAATAATGCAATGAAGCTGAAATAAAATAAAATATAAATATTAGTTGAAAAACTAATTTGCAGTAAACTGAAATACAGCACTAAAAGCACTAACATTAGTAACTGGAAATTAATAAAAAACTTAAACTAACTAGCTAAAAATCTAAATAGTAATATAAAAAAAATTAAATGACATAAGCACGTAACAAAATGACAAAAAATAAACTAAAATTAACATGAAAACTAAAACTCAAATAACGCTGCGTCCTGCAAAATGATTGCTGTGATTAGTCACAACTTAAAATTCAACATTAGAATAAGTAATAATGTGTTGTTTCAACTTAAAGTGTTCGTACTTGACCTAAAATTGTATGTTTAGTCAAAGTCCCCCTTTAGTCAATAATTGTATCCCTTAAAACTCATCTTTGATCACCAAAATTATATATTGAAAAAAATTTTCCTTGAAAAAAATTCTCGCTTGATGTCTTGAATGTTTTTTTGTTTTTTTTTACAAGAGAACAATAACAGAATCAATACGGTTTCTTTCGGCTTTTCATTTCTGATTCTTTTTTAATGTGTTCATGAGATTTGCTGGCACTGTGTGTATGTTTTGAAGGATTATACTGTGTTGAAGCAGAGAAGTTTGTTTGTGGCGTAATGTGTTTTATTAGTTTAATACAGCATGATTGTGGCTCAGGAAACGGTGTCGGTGGTTTCTCTGAGATTTTCATACTAGGGAGTTTAAAAGCACAGAATTACTGGCAAAAGTCATGGAAATTCATTGGTCAAAAGGTGTGGAAACCCTTTCAGAATAAACATTTGTAATTTTGGGAGAGTTCTAGTACCAAATTCTCAACTCCCAACCAATTCCCAAAATTGTAAGGATGTTTTTTAGACTTCATGCCTTTAAATATCTTGAATGTAACTCGACACCCTTGCCTCATTTAGTATGCACGGTTCTATGAATATGCAAATGAGCCCCGCCTCCACTCACTCACTCAGCTCAGAGATCCACTGGTTGACGATCACACGTTGATCTGATTGGTTACAAGGTAGTTTGTGACGTCAGAAACACCAGCGATTTCAAAGTGTGTGTTTGAGACTGTCTTTGGTTCACTGCAGATTTAAGGAGAAAATACTCAGCAATGCTGTCGACTTATGAACTTACTCATGGTTTGTGTTAAAGCATAGGCATATAAACAACATTAAAAGCTGGATTTTCACCACAGGGGGACTATAACTTTAGTTTAGTTGGATATTTAAGTTCTCTCCACATATTTGAAGTGCAGCAATGTTCTCTGGTTCTCCAGTGCGTTTGCTGGTGCGACGATCCACGACTGCTTTAACTGGCTGTCGGTGCTGGTCCTGCTGCCGGTCGAGGTGGCCTCGGGTCTGATGAGCTTCCTAGCCAGAGTCACTGTCAGCGGCTTTCAGCTTCACAGCGGAGAAGAGGCTCCTGAACTGCTGAAGACCCTCACTGAGCCCTTCACCAAACTCATCATACAGGTGTGTGTGTGTGTGTGTGTGTGTGTGTGTGTGTGAGAAGCTCCTGAACTGCTGAAGACCCTCACTGAGCCCTTCACCAAACTCATCATACAGGTGTGTGTGTGTGTGTGTGTGTGTGAGAGTGAGAAGCTCCTGAACTGCTGAAGACCCTCACTGAGCCCTTCACCAAACTCATCATACAGGTGTGTGTGTGTGTGTGTGTGTGTGTGTGTGTGTGTGTGTGAGAGAGAGAAGCTCCTGAACTGCTGAAGACCCTCACTGAGCCCTTCACCAAACTCATCATACAGGTGTGTGTGTGTGTGTGTGTGTGTGTGAGAAGCTCCTGAACTGCTGAAGACCCTCACTGAGCCCTTCACCAAACTCATCATACAGGTGTGTGTGTGTGTGTGAGTGTGAGAGTGTGAGTGTGAGAGTGTGAGAGTGTGAGTGTGAGAGTGTGAGAGTGTGAGAGTGTGAGTGTGAGTGTGAGTGTGAGTGTGAGTGTGAGTGTGAGTGTGAGTGTGAGTGTGAGTGTGAGTGTGAGTGTGTGGAGTGTGAGTGTGAGTGTGTGTGTGTGTGTGTGAAGCTCCTGAACTGCTGAAGACCCTCACTGAGCCCTTCACCAAACTCATCATACAGGTGTGTGTGTGTGTGTGTGTGAGAGTGAGAAGCTCCTGAACTGCTGAAGACCCTCACTGAGCCCTTCACCAAACTCATCATACAGGTGTGTGTGTGTGTGTGTGTGTGTGAGAGTGAGAAGCTCCTGAACTGCTGAAGACCCTCACTGAGCCCTTCACCAAACTCATCATACAGGTGTGTGTGTGTGTGTGTGTGTGTGTGTAAGAGGCTCCTGAACTGCTGAAGACCCTCACTGAGCCCTTCACCAAACTCATCATACAGGTGTGTGTGTGTGTGTGTGTGTGTGTGTGTGTAAGAGGCTCCTGAACTGCTGAAGACCCTCACTGAGCCCTTCACCAAACTCATCATACAGGTGTGTGTGTGTGTGTGTGTGTGTGTGTGTGAGAGTGAGAAGCTCCTGAACTGCTGAAGACCCTCACTGAGCCCTTCACCAAACTCATCATACAGGTGTGTGTGTGTGTGTGTGTGTGTAAGAGGCTCCTGAATTGCTGAAGACCCTCACTGAGCCCTTCACCAAACTCATCATACAGGTGTGTGTGTGTGTGTGTGTGTGTGTGTGTGTAAGAAGCTCCTGAACTGCTGAAGACCCTCACTGAGCCCTTCACCAAACTCATCGTGTGTGTGTGTGTGTGTGTGTGTGTGTAAGAAGCTCCTGAACTGCTGAAATCCTGTGTCCTGCATATCTCCCTTAAACCTGTGCATGTCACCCCTGTGTGTGTGTGTGTGTGTGTGTGTGTGTGTGTGTGTAAGTGTGTTTAGACTCGCTCATGTTTCCTCGAGTCCTGAGATGTGCAGATGTGAAGTCTTCTGTGTCAGGCTGTGTTTTCTGCCGATACTCTCTGACAGTGATGCTGACTCTCTCTCTTCTAGCTGGATAAATCCGTAATCACGGGCATCGCTCTGGGCGACGAGTCCGTGAGGAATCACAGCCTGGTGAAAGTCTGGTGCAAGTCCAGCGTCTTTCTGGTAACTTTCTGCTGACACACACACTGTTCATGCATCTAATCGACACATCAAGAATTTACCTAAAGTTTCTTTTTCCTTCCCGAAAAAGATGATGAAATTTTGCTTGATATTGATTTTATCCATTCAGTTTTTTTTTTCATTTATGTATGAATTAATAAATAAATTAACAAATATATAGGCTTTATATATATATATATATATATATATATATATATATATATATATATATATTTACACTCACACAAATTGAAGGAGACAAAAGAAATGTATTCAACTTTTGCACACATATTCTCATTACTTTTTCTACAATGCATTGTGGTTTACTTGTGTATGTTTTTATTTTATTTTATTTTATTGCATTTAAAAAAAAATGTTATTAATTTTTTTACTTTATTTTATTGAATTTATTATCATTTATTTTTATTATTATTTATTTTTTTACTTGATTTGACTTATCATTGAGCATTTGATGTTTTGTGTTTAATAAATCATCATAAAGTTTATGGCGTTTAAATCATAGGTTTAAATGCACCACAATTAAAAAATAGATATATTTAAAAAGTTTTCCCACTTAAATGAGAAGTTGGGATGATAATATTAACTGAAAATAAAATTTTACAAAAATAAACTTATTAGAAATAATTTCTTATTATTTAAGAATTTAGTATTTAAGACCTTTAATCGCACAATTCTGAATTTTCCCCCATAATTGTGAGAGACTGATTGCAGGTTATAAAGCCTGCGTTACGAGGTATAAAATCACAATTGCAAAAGTAAAATCAGATTTTTCAGATAAAAAGTCTCGATTACTTTAGCATTTGTTATTCCCATGACGGAAAGAAGCTTCCGTAGAAAGGAGACGTGGACGTGTTCCTGACAGGAGTTTCACACTAAACTCACTTTCTTAGCCAGAAAGTGTGTGTTTGTGTGTCAAGTAAACTCTTCCTGGTCAAGTTGTGTTTGGATTGGCATTTGCAAACCCAGTCTCTCTCTGTCAGTCATTCTGCCACTCATCATCCACTCCACAGTGTCATGTCATCGCTCACAGAAGTGTGTGTCACAGAGTGTGTGTGTCACAGAGTGTGTGTGTACCTCTCGTGTTGATCCTCTCTCTCCAAGAAGTCCCACTGTCTCTCTCTCTCTCTCTCTCTCTCTCTCTCTCTCTCTCCAGTCTTCAGTGAACATGACAGCATCTGCCGCCCACAACTGCTCCGCTGAACTGCATTGTGGGAATGACAGTGATCTCGCCTGGATCACACAGAACATCTCCTCACAGATCAACACAGAGAAATGTGAGTGTAGTCTTGGAGTCATTTTAAAGTGAAATATTTGGTTTGTCTTATTTCTCCTAACCAGGATTAATATGGGTGTGTGTATTTATTTGTTTGTTTATATATTTTTTTATTTACTTTCTATTCATTTACTTTTGTAGTTTTATTTATTTGTTTATTTTTATAATTTTATTTATTTGCTTTCTATTGATTTACTTTCTATTTATTTAATCTTTTAGATTTTTATTTACTTTATTTGTTTATTTATTAATAGTTTTATTTACTTTCTGTTCATTTATTTACTTTGTTCATTTATTTATTTCTCTTTTTTATTTATTTATATCTTTGATTTTTATTCTTTCTGTATATTTATTAAAAAATTTTTACTGTCTATTAATTTACTTTATTTATTAACAGTTTTATTTATTTTTATTTTAATTTATTTTTTTGTTTTTATTTGTTTATATATATTTTTTTATTTTATTTACTTTCTACTCATTTACTTTATTTATTTAGGTTTAGTATTTATTTATTTATTTATTTATTTATTTGTTTGGATGTATTTGTTTATATTTCATTTATTTACTCTCTAGTCATTTACTTTATTTATTTATTAAGATTTTTTTATTTTTTTATTCATGTATATTTTGGATTTTTATTTATTTACTTTCTATTTATGTCTTAATATATATTTTATTTATTTGTTAACTTTCTTTTCATTTATGTGTGTATTTATGCACAGAAAAATACACATTTCCCATTTCATCTTTTATAACCTCAGTCAATCAGTCAGTAATATTTGGTATTTAGTAATTTATCTGGTTATTGTTAGCTTTACATTTGCATGTCCTGATCGCTCTAGCAGGGTTAGTTTACTACAACTAAGACCACACACACACACACACACACACACACACACACACACACACACACACACACACACACACACACACACACACACACACACACACACACACACACACACACACACACACACACACACACACACACACACACACACACACACACACACACACACACACACACACACACACACACACACACACACACACACACACACACACACACACACACACAAATGTGTTACTTGAAATAAAATAAACATAAACTGAAATAAAATTGGAAAAAAATGTATGCTAGTTGCCAAAGCACTATTTCCCATTTCCATTTAGTTTAACTTGATGCACTAAATAAAACCCAAAATTAAAAATGAATAAAAGCCATATCATCATTTATTAACCATTCAGTCACTCCTGGTGATTCTATAGACCATCTTCTGCCAAACGTGAGATACTGACCATGTATTTTCTAGGTGATGATCATTATCTCGATGTTACTACATTAGCGCTGGCTCTAGTGATCATGAGTCATGACTAATGCTGTGCATCGGGGTGGTTCTCAGGTCAGTGGATATTCGGGGCTTTAGCACAAACTAAAGTTGGGTATTTTTATTTAAAGGAATTAATTAATTATAAAAGCGATTTAATGGAATAAAGAAAAAGAAAGGCTTATTGTATTAGTGAAATAATTGTAACTATTTGCAAATAATATTTTTAATTATGCATGCATTCTCTCTAAATGAATCAAGGAAATTATAGCATATTTTCAATTCAAAAAGGCAAAATTTGATTCATAAATAAAAAAAGTTGAGTAATTTGCGTCACCGGATACATTTAATTTCTATTGTAAAACAGTCAAATATTAAATGTTTATCTACTTACATTTTATCAGGCATTCGTTCACTTCTTTAATCATTTTGACATTGATGAGCGAGACCGCTGAACTTTTAGTCTTTTAGTCTTGAACTTTAGTGCATCAGAGCAGCATCAAGAATATCAAATATATTGCAGTGAATCTCTTATTTGCATCTTAAGTTTATTGCCAATAATAATGTCAGGTTTGTGGAAGTGCAGAACTCGGTGATCTTCAGCACAGCGACTCATTTAAACGCCTCTGATTGGCCGATGAGTTCAACAGACATGTCTGTGATTGGCTGCAATGCTCAACGCTGCAAAAGCACGTCGAAAGTACCTTTAATGCAAAGAGAAAATACAAATAAAACTGTAATATGCACTTTTCATGATTAGGTGATCGCGGCTGCTGTAATCTTATTCACATTTGTTTTTCTGATGAATTGTTTTGCTGTATGAGAAAGACAGTGCATCCGTGTTCTTATATTGTGTGTGTCTTGTTCTCTCAGGCCGGCACCTGTTTGTGAACTCGGGTCTGTCGGACCTGGCGGTGGGTCTGGTTCTGTTAGCCGGTTCTCTGGTGGTGTTGTGCTCCTGTCTTCTGCTGCTCGTCAAACTGCTCAACTCACTCCTCAAAGGTCAAGTGGCAAAGGTCATCGAAGGGGTCATCAACACGGGTGAGCCAGAGCAATCACACACAAACCTGTTTGAAGATCGACATTACATGCATTTAATAAAGTCAAGTCACCTTTATTTATGTTGTGATTTACACAATATAGAATGTTTCAAAGCAGCTTCACTGTAATAAACAATCTATGATGCAGAAATATGAGACTAATTCAAATTCTGCTGTAAAGCTGCTCTAGAAAGACCACAGTCCATTGATTATGAAAAGGGTTATTATCGTTAACTAAAACTATTTAATACATTTCTGTTAATTGAAATAAAATTAACAGAAAATTTAATTAAATTGAATAATTAATTTCAACTAAAATTATTAGTTGAAAAACTTAGAAAAAAAAGAAAGAAGCAAATTAGAAATGTTGCCTTGCCAATAAACTGAAATAAGTTTGTTGAAGCACTAAAATTATTAACTTGAAATAAATAAACTAAAACTAACTAAAACTAAAACTGAAATAAAAATAATCCTAAATAGCAATATTTGAAACAAACAAACAAAACAACTACAAAAATGATAAAAGAACATAAAATAATTATAAAAAATTAAAGCTCATTTAAAATATTAGTAAAACTATAATAAAACGAACTAAAAATAAAAACTTACAAATAAAATAAATTAATCACACACACACACACACACACACACACACACACACACACACACACACACACACACACACACACACACACACACACACACACACACACACACACACACACACACACTCTTTCACTCTCTCTCTCTCTCTCTCCTCTCTTTCTTTCTCTCTCTCTCACACACACACACAATCTCTCTCTCACTCACTCACACTCTCTCTCTTACACACACACACACACACACACACACACACACACACACACACACACACACACACACACACACACACACACACACTTCTGTGTCTATTTTTGCGGTGGTTATTTGGCCTGTTTTCTGCAGATTTCCCGTATCCTCTGGGATGGCTGTCAGGATATCTGGCGATGTTGATGGGAGCCGGAATGACCTTCATCATCCAGAGCAGCTCCGTCTTCACCTCGGCCATGACTCCGCTCATAGGTGACTCTCTCTCTCTTCAGCAGCGCATGGACACGGGAAACAGGGAAGATGTTTTTACAGTATTCAAGAAAGTGTTGGTATAGGAATAGGATTCACAACAGAAAAGAATATATTTTAAGAGATCCACGTCAACCTGCCAACAAATGAGACAACCAGCAGTAACAACAACAGCTCAGAAACACACACATACAAACATACTTTATATATATATATATATATATGTTTTCATACGCCAGAAATGTACGAGCATTCAAGCAGAACAGATTTTAGAGCATTTCTTAAGGTAATCTCCAGACTCACGCCACTAAAATTAAGTTTTAGGCAGCTGCGAAAATCTGGGGATTACAGTTTTTCCCAATTGCTAACACACAATTTTGCAAACTACACTGTAAAAAATGTGGCTGCGATTAGTTATAACAACTTAAAATTTGTTGAGATAACTTAAATATCCAACTTAACTAAAGTTAACTAAACTTAATATTTTAAGTCAAGCATTGCCACATTCTTTTTAAAGTTGAAACAATGTTGGATTTTAAATTGTGATAAATAATCGCAGCAATTTTTTTTTACAGTGTAGGCTGGTTTTTACGGAAGCCCTGAACCGCAACGTAAAAAAAAAAAAATCCGTAAAAAAAAAAAAAAATTCTAGCATTTCGAGATTAAAGTCGAAACATTTCGAGAATAAAGTCAAAATATTTCGAGAATAAAGTCAAAATATTTCGAGATTAAAGTCGAAACATTTCGAGATTAAAGTCGAAACATTTCGAGAATAAAGTCAAAATATTTCGAGATTAAAGTCGAAACATTTCGAGAATAAAGTCGAAACATTTCGAGATTAAAGTCGAAACATTTCGAGATTAAAGTCGAAACATTTCGAGATTAAAGTCGAAACATTTCGAGATTAAAGTCGAAACATTTCGAGAATAAAGTCGAAACATTTCGAGAATAAAGTCGAAACATTTCGAGAATAAAGTCGAAACATTTCGAGAATAAAGTCGAAACATTTCGAGAATAAAGTCGAAACATTTCGAGAATAAAGTCGAAACATTTCGAGAATAAAGTCGAAACATTTCGAGAATAAAGTCGAAACATTTCGAGAATAAAGTCGAAACATTTCGAGAATAAAGTCGAAACATTTCGAGAATAAAGTCGAAACATTTCGAGAATAAAGTCGAAACATTTCGAGAATAAAGTCGAAACATTTCGAGAATAAAGTCGAAACATTTCGAGAATAAAGTCGAAACATTTCGAGAATAAAGTCGAAACATTTCGAGAATAAAGTCGAAACATTTCGAGAATAAAGTCGAAACATTTCGAGAATAAAGTCGAAACATTTCGAGAATAAAGTCGAAACATTTCCAGAATAAAGTCGAAACATTTCCAGAATAAAGTCGAAACATTTCCAGAATAAAGTCGAAACATTTCCAGAATAAAGTCGAAACATTTCCAGAATACAGTCTTCTGTAGAAGTTGCGTGTGTGCTTGCCGTTATTTCACATTGCCGCACAGGCATTCATGCGTGTGCGTGCGTGTGTGTGTGTGTGTGTGTGTGTGTGAACTGGAACTACACAAAATAATAGCTTTACTTTTATCTTGCCTTTCAACAAAAGGAAAATCTACCAACATGGCATTAGGCTATAGGACGTTATAAAATATACTGCGCCGAAATAGACTTTAGCCTACAGGCGAAAACACTTTTCAGACTGGATCAAGATATCCAGCTGAATAAATGCATGAATGAGGCATTTATATAGCGCTTTCATGTTTACTGTAGGCCTACACTTAAAAGCGCTTTACAATCATTTCAGAGAATCTCTCCTCAAACACCACCAGTGGTTATATTATATAATATATTATATTTGAGAAACACACACAAAAAAATCAGAATTGGAAGCACGTCCTATATGCACCAGTGGACGCGCGCCGTTATGAATGCACACACACGCAACTTCTACAGAAGACTGTATTCTGGTACGTTTCGACTTTATTCTCGAAACGTTTCGACTTTAATCTCGAAACGTTTCGACTTTAATCTCGAAACGTTTCGACTTTAATCTCGAAATACTAGAATTTTTTTTTTTTTTTACCGTTTTTTTTTTGTTTTGTTTTTTTGTTGCGTTTCAGGGCTTCCGTAGGTTTTATCAAAATTACTCGACACAATTCACAAAACCACACACCCAAACCGCAAAATACCTAATTATATCGCACTGCAACCAAAACTACATCTAGCATTATCAAAATCAAACTTTTGCACGAAATGGCGCACACTTCATTCATATTAGCAGATTTTTGTCTGACCAACTACACACTGTTGGGCGTAATGAAGAGCACTCTCATCTTTAGTATGCTTTGCCATAATACTAAAATAGTTCAAATTGTAGAAAATTCTTCAGATTGTTCACAAGCACAGAAATATTTGCAGATACACACACACACACACACACACACACACACACACACACACACACACACACACACACACACACACACACACACACACACACACACACACACACACACACACACACACACACACACACACACACACACACACACACACACACTGTTAAAACATTAATTTTTTTATTTGTCACCAAACAAGTCAGTGCAACAAATGCACAGCAGAAATATTTATTTTGGACTGAACAAAAATATGCTCATACAAAAAACAGTAAACTGAAAAAGATTGAAGTGTTATTTAAGCATTGAGGTGTTTGGTCAGGTGACACATGTATCGGCCAATCAGATCATGGCGTGTCATTTTGAATGGCAGTGTTTTGAAATGGCAAACATGTGACTTTATGTCAGATTGTTGTGTGTTATGCAGAGAACCGTGTTCAGTGTGTTTAAAAAGTGCATTTTTGAATTGCAAAATGTGTGTAAAGCAGAAAATGTGTTTAGACTTTTGGAGACTTGAGAAGAGGTTTTGCTCATTTAAATAAGTGTGCTGTACGTGTCATTTTAGTGTGTTAGCAATTACGTGCAGCTATAAGTTCAAAGATTATTATGTTTTTTAGATGGTACCCTTTTAACTTCAAGATACTGACAAAAAACATGTAATAATTCAGCCATAAACTAATGAACACAAATAATCAGCAGTTCTGATTAAACTTTAATTTGTGCTGTTTTCTTCAAACATGTTGAAATGTAGAGCAAAGGTGAGGTATTGGCTCTAATAAATATTAACTGGGACTTCAGCTCTGTCAGGTCAGGCAAAATCACTTTCAATTACTTCATCATTAATTTAAAGCCATTACTCGACAATGATTCAGCGACTGCTGCATGATTATGCTAATTATTAACTTTTCAGCCAATGGGGATCCCTCTGTCTCTTTGAGATTGCAGTAACCATGGAGTTCATCATTTATTAAAGCCCCATAAGAGTTGAAGTGTCACTGGACGCATTATTAATAGTCAAACGAGGGTTAAAAGATCATCATCAGCGCTGATAAAGGGACATTAACCCCGTGACCTCTCAGAGCTCCTTTAATTCATTACGAGGAGAACATTTACATGGCCCTGTTTGTGTTTTTTTATTTTTCCTGCTTCATTTCGAGTTTATGGAAATCATAGAATTGAGTTCTTGAGTTCAATTCTATTCACATTTATTTGTATAGAGCTTTTCACAATGCATAGCGTTTCAAAGCGGCTCTGCAAATGTTTCTTAAAACATCAAATCATCATATTAGAATGATTTGTGAAGGATCATGTGACACTGAAGACTGGAGTAATGATGCTGAAAACTCAGCTTTGATCACAGGAATAAATTACACACTGTAAAACCCAATAAGTGAACTCAACTCAAACTGATCGAGGAAACTGACTGCTTCAAACCATTTAAGTTTAAAAACAAATACATATGAGTATTTTGAACTTACATATATTGAGTCATATTCACTCATAATTTAGTGTTGGTTTAGTCAATCATTTTGAGTATGTGTAACTTGAATATTTTAAGTTCATTCCATTAATTTAGAGCTAAAATAACAAATAGGTTATTCATAACTTATTCAGTTCAAGTTCTACTTAACGTATAAAAAATTGAGTTAATATCACATATTTTATTAAGTTTAATTAACTTTTTTTTTTTTTAAATAAGTTACTCATTTTGTTTAGTGACTTTCAGTGTTAGGTTTTACAGTGCACTTTACTATATATTCACATTTAAAATTATTATATATATATATGTATGTTTATTTGTTTGTTTTAAAGCATTTATTAGCCTAATCTTTGTCTATTGTTTGTTAATGTCAGTTCACAGTGCATTAACTAATGTTATAAAACGGTTAGTTCCAATCCTTGATTCTGATTGGTCAATAGCTGTGCTTTATTCACGATAAAACACGGCTATGACCGCTTCACCCAATGGTTCTATGTATCACTACAACACCCCTAGCAACCACTCTTAGCAACTTAAATCTCATTGATATTGTTCATTGAAGCTATAGTGGAGTATACGCTGATTTCACGCAGCCGTTATTTTGAAATCGAAAGCGAGGCTCCGGTGGGAAGAAAACCGGAAGTGTCGCCTTTAATCACAGGAGAGTCGTGAATGCGATGGCGTATTGTTGTGTTTAATGATGGTGTGTCAATTCTAAAAATGTACATACATTTCTTTCATACTTTAGACTATATACAGTGAAATTCATTTATAAATAAAATATTTTTTTTATATATAATTCAGAATGTAAAAAAAGTAGCAGGAATGAACTACATACATATCCTATATTGAATAGTAACATCCAATAGTGTAAATCGCGGCAGCAGCTTCAGGTTGGTAATCCAAAGCATTGTTGTTCATCTTTACTTCCGGGGTTCTTCCCACCGGAGCCTCACTTTCGATTTCAAAATGGTGGCTGCGTGAAATCAGCGTATTGTGAGAGATCGAGAAAGCGAGTGTAAAGTTACCTGCATTCACAGTAGACATTGCATTTTCCTTCAGGTCAGTCCTATATTCATAATAAAATAATCCGTTTGAATGTCCGCTGCGATATCTTGTCCTTTTAACAGTTAACCGTTAAGGGGTTTTCCCGTGGCGTCTTCATTCTCTCCGTGAAAACAAGTTTGAGTCTTTTCAATATAAAAGTCTTCTCTACCGACTGACTCATTCATAAGACAGTCTTTGCCAGCATCTATTGGCGAAATAATGTATGTAACTTCTGTTGCTGTTTACGGTCAGGGACTATTTTTTCCAGCGGAAGGATTGCTTTTAGTGATTTTACTTCATGAAAGTTGGATAGATAAATATTTTTCGGCTTTAATATTTGTATTGTGTGGCAACCGTTTTATAAAAGCAATAAGGTACTCGAGGCAAGTGCTGTATCATGAATGAGTAACGGCTGAAGGGGTTCAGCTCCGCTTCGCTCCTAACAACGCCCTTCAGCCGTTACTTATTCACGATACAGCACAGCCTCTCGTACCTTATTGCTTACTTAACAAATACAACGTTGATTTTAATAATGTAGTAGTAAATATTGAAATTAGCATCGACTAATATGAATAAATGCTGTAGATGTAGTGTTCATTGTTAGTTCATGTTAACCAATATTGTAAAGTGTTACTGAAACTTCTTTCAAAAACATGTTAAAAAAAATACAGACCCCAAACTTTTGAATAGTACATATGTATGTGGAGACTGGGGCTAGTTGTCACAAGGGATCTGTTTCAGTATCTAGTAAATAGTCCAATTTAGCAAACTTGTAGAAGCGGTTTCAAACATCTGTCTTGTTTCTCAAACCAAAGTATGATTCGATATGCGCTTCATAACAGTGTTTGCTCCGTGTCTGTCGCTCTCGCAGGCATTGGTGTGATCAGTCTCAACAGAGCGTATCCTTTGACCCTGGGCTCCAACATCGGCACGACCACCACTGCCATCCTCGCCGCTCTCGCCAGTCCCAAAGAGAAGCTTCCCGCCGCGTGCCAGGTACGGGAACGACGAACGAGAGAGACCATCACAGCCTTACAGAGCTCTCAGTCTCCTAAAGTCACTGCATGTTAGAAAAGATTCAGGGTGAAAGATGCTAAAATGCATCTCTTGGACATATAGCACTTATGCATTTATTTCTGCATTTTAGTGGAGCGTGCTATAGGCATACTTAAGGTTTGGGGTTTCTACAAATCCCTAAACATAAGTATTAAATTTCAGAGCTTAATGCATTCTGCATCATTTGTACTATAAATTGTGTCATGCATAGATCAAATTATGCAGCGTGTTGAAGAGAGGTTTTGTAACGTTCCCGTTAAGTTAGTTGAACTTAGGCTATTTAGTTCAAAACTCCCAGTTTTTAATGTATTACAGGAATCTGATTGGGAAAAGAGTCTGATTCAAGTGTTAACATGATTATGATTTTCCTGTTGATTGGATTATTTCAAGTCTTCCAATCCAATGAAAACGTCATTCGGACTGATTGAGATGTTTAAGTGAAGATTTTTCAATCCGATTGAGCCGTCAGTCCCATTATAAACTGATTATAATATAAGAAAATTGACTGATGGTGTTAAGTTGAATAATGATGATCAAAATTAAGGTGTATTTACTTAAAACAAGAAAAAAATATCTGTCTATGGGGTCAGAAAAATAAACTTAATTTATATTTTAATATTTCTTGTTTTAAGCATAAACTCAATTCAGAAAACAATACTTTATATAGTATCTATTAATTTTTGCTTCTTAAGCAAATGTATCTTGAGTTAAGAATGTTTAGATACACTGTAAGTTGGCAAAATTCAATATCTATATTACTATATATTACTATACCTACTATATCTCCCACTTAACATTAATCTTGCACAAAAAACAACAACAAAAACATTTTATAACACTTAATTTTAGCATTTACTCCCCCTTTCAAGTGTCATGGCAGAGCATGTTTTGAAACAGAAATCCCAGTCCAGTTTAAGCTATATTTAAGTTTGTCTGAAACAAGTTCATAAATATCGAAACAAGTTCATAAATATCAAAACAATGAAACAATTCAGGTAAATGTGTCAGTTTTGTGAACTCAAAGGAACAATGAAAAGTTCTAAATCATCAAAGTTGATTTGATTGAACTAATTTGTTTAATTTAAGGGTACGTTTACACGACAACGATATGCTTAAAACAGAGAAGTTTTTCCTTCGAGTTTTCCACATACAGACGACACCATTATCAAAACGATCCCCATTCACACAGATCCATGAAAACGACTAAAAACGACTTCTGCTGCCAGGCCATTCGATGGCAAGAAACACTATAGACTGAACACGTACAGTAATACGCATGTGCATCACGTCATCGTTTTCAGAGATTCGCGTATCTGTTGTTTACACGGTATCCAAAACTTTCACTTTAAAACTTGTTTTCAAAACTTTGTGTTTTCAGGCCACCAAAACGCTGTTGTCGTGTAAACGAATGACCAAAACGCATAAAAAGTTTTACGTTTAGTTGAAAACGGTGTTGTGTAAACAGCCCCTAAGTTTACCCTACTCAAACCAATTACCATGCACAAAAAAAACCATTATATAACACTTAATTTTAACATTTACTCCCTATTTCAAGTGTCACGTCAAGTCAAGTTTATTTGTATAGCGCTTTTCACAATACAGATTGTATCAAAGCAGCTTCACAGTATTACATTTAAATAATACAACAAAGTTTGTTTCAAGAGGAATTTATTGATTGATAAAATTAAATTAAATATCCCCAAAATATCCCCATGGCAAAGCATGCTGGGAAATAGAAATCCCACTCCAGTTTAAGCTATATTTAAGTTAGTCTAAATTAAAAGAAACACGTTCATAAAACTCAAAACAATTAAACAATCCAGGCCACCTAAAATGTGTCAGTTTTGTGAACTCAAAAGAAAAAGCTGATTGAACTCATTTGTTTAATTTAAGTTTACCCTACTCAAACCAATTAATAATTAAACCAATTAAGCCTTTCCAGTCCGATTGAGTCTGATTACAAATGGATTATTTATGTGATTGATTATTAATGTGCATGTAAACATACGAAAAATCACAAGAAAGTGAAAATCTGCTTTCTATTCTCGTTTTTTTCCTCCAGATTGCCTTGTGCCATTTTTACTTCAATATTTTTGGGATTTTACTGTGGTATCCAATCCCGATGACTCGCCTGCCCATCCGGATGGCGTCTGCGCTGGGTGAACGCACTGCGAAGTACCGCTGGTTTGCCGTGCTGTATCTGCTGGTGTGTTTTCTGCTGATGCCGTGCCTCGTGTTCGGGATCTCTCTGGCCGGATGGCAGGCTATGGTCGCGGTGGGAACGCCGTTCTCCGCACTCATCGTCTTCGTCCTCCTGATCAACCTGATGCAGGCCCGTAATCCCACACGCCTGCCCAAGACGCTGCGCAGCTGGGACTTTCTCCCGCAGTGGATGCACTCTCTCAAACCCCTCGACAAGCTCATCAGCAGAACCACGGCGTTGTGCTGTAGCCCGGCTCGGATAAACGACCCAGATGTGATCGTGGTGACTCCTCCAGATGCTATAAACATCAAGCCAGAGTCAAAGAAACAAGCCGAACACTGGTATGATAACCCTGGCCTGTCTCTCCCGGAGGAGATCTCCTCAGAGCCCAGAGTCTTTAGACTGAGAGGACTAGAGAGATGCAACAGCACGCCGTTATAGACGGTCTTTCTTTGTAAAACGAGCCATCCTGGTGCCTTACTAAAGTCTATGAATGACCAGTCTCAGATTGAAGCTCTGTTCCAAAACCTAATGAAACTTTTAAGGCATCATATGCATGATTGAATATGTGACCCTGGACCACAAAACCAGTCACAAGAGTCGATTTATACGTCATATGAAAGCTGAATAAATAAGCTTTCCATTGATGAATGGTTTGTTAGGACAACATTTGACCGAGATACAATTTGAAAATCTGGAATCTGAGGGTGCAAAAAAAATCGAAACATTGAGAAAATCTCCTTTAAAGTTGTTCATTTATGTTCACGATTGTGCAGCATTCACTCACACAAATACATGTTTTATATATTTACGGTAGGAAATTGACAAAATATCTTCATGGAACATGATCTTTACTTAATATCCTAATAATTTTTGGCATTAAAAGAAAAATCTATAATTTTGACCCATACAATGTATTGTTGGCTATTGCCACAGATATACCCGTGCGCCTCGAGACTGGTGACGTGATCCAGGGTCACATTTATCATATTTTGGCCTAAATCTAAGACAGCATCCCATGTATCTTTCATGCAGGAGCCAATATCATAATGCACAGTGACAACTCAGTAAGAGACAAAGTTAAATTTTTCAGAGTTGAGATGTTTACCGGTTACAGCCTATCCACTGTCAGACTGACACGTTTAAAATTATTCATTTAAAAAAATTAAAAAAAGTCTAAGAACATTCCCATTAAGTTTTCTCTGAACATTCTAAACGATTTTTTTTTTCTTTTTTTTCTATGGTTATGGGAACATTCTATATGATCATTCTTCCAACAATGTGTGAATGTTACTTTTGAATGTTTTCTGTACATTCTGAAACAAACATTTAAAAAATGTTAGACGAACATCTAACTAAAAAATTCCAGAAAAAAATCTACAATTGAATGATTTTTGTGCAAACGTTTTGAGAACACATTTAAAGACCAGATAACTTTTGAATGAACGTACTATTGAAGAACGATTGTTCATCACTTTGTGAAAACCGTGTCCAAACGTTAGCCAAATGTCTGAAAACATTCTCTGTTAGCCAAACGTCACTGATGAGGTCATGATTCCTGCCAGCCAAAACTTCATTTCCAGCCGAATATTTTCAGCAGCTGAAGTTTTGATGCATTACTTGATAAAATAGTTCAATGTAATTAAAATATGGACTATTTTATGTGCATGCTGGATTATTAAAGTTTACATGCTAATACCAAACTCTACTAAAATCAAAGAGGAATGCTATATTATGTTACTGCCAAAAGCATTTCAAATCAGTCACTTTTAAGGGTCTTTAGTTAGGATGCTGTCTTAAAGGAACAAGCCGACTTTTTGGGACTTTAGTTAAAGCTAAAGTCTCTTGTGCTCAACAAAGCTGCGTTTATTTGATCAAAAATACAGTAAAAACTGTAATATTGTGAAATAGTATCAATTTAAAAAAAAGAACAGTTTTCTATGTGAATATATATGATGATTTCCTGCAACATTTCTGATTATTATCACCCTTGAAAAATTGTTTGCAGCTCAATAATTTTGTTGAATCCGTGATTTAAAAAAAATCGGGATTCTTTAATGAATAGAAAGTTCAAAAGAACAGCATTTATTTGAGTTTTTTTGTACAATTATGTCTTTACTGTCACTTGAACCTTGCTCAATATAAGTATTAATTTCATTCATAAAAAAAATAAAATAAAAGACTTTTGAACAGAAGTGTACGTCGTAGACGGTTCACTAGGTTTTGGACCAGAGCCTTAGTTTTACATATGGTGCTTATTCAAATTCATAATGCATTTTTGAGCAAATCAGTCTATTTTATCCACCATAATATTTTCACAATAAGTTCAGAGCATTATATGAAGCTTTAGCTCCAGGCCATTGTGTCTCTGAGGAATCTGGTAAATGAACATTTGGTTGTTTTGTCCTGCAGTCATGCACGAATGTTTATTATCTGCAGCACTATGTAAATCTCGCTGAATAAGCGGTTTGAAAGTCTGCATCGACAGACGGGGTCTGTCTGGCGCAAACATAACTCTGGGCCATCCCAGCACGCCTCGTGTTATTAAATATACAGATATTAAAAAACAAATAGCTTTCTTTTTATTTCCCATGCATAATGCTAATGAGAGAATGGCCCACATGGAGTGTTATTGGCAAATAGTTTGTTTTAATTAAGTTTTAAACACTCCCCAGTGTTTTGTATTAAAGGCCATTGAAAGCAGAATATTTGCTATAATTCCACAAATTGAAATGGCAAGAAAAGCTTATAGGTTTACTGAGAGATTTTCTAATTTTAAACACAGAAAGCTGCCCATTTCATCATACAGTCGAAAAAACAAACAAACTTAATTTTATGTTGTTTTAGTGAATGTTTAAATTAAATAAATAATCTGCATGTTATTTTGTGTAGCCTTTGTTTTATATCAGGTGTGGATACTCTTCTGTGTTGCAGTTTCTGCATTGAATTAAACACCTGGTTATTTGACAACAAAGCAACACACTATCCTGCTGAAAGAAAAAGGGAAAATTAAGGGAATAAAGAAAATTAAACAAAAAATGGTAAAATAAGTTCAATGTCTAATTGTTGTTGTAAAGTAATCAATTTAAAGTAGCCTATTTGCGTATAATATGCACACAGAGCTGCATGATTAATCGTTAAAAGATGGCGATCTCGATTTAAACACCCACGTGATCGCATTCCAAAATGAGAAAATACAGATTGTATCAATTGCATCGTTACACCAGTAGGTGGCGACAAGTGACTTGTTAAAGGGATACTCCACTTTTTTTGGAAATAGGCTCATTTTACAGCTCCCCCCGAGTTAAACAGTTGAGTCTTACCGTTTTCGAATCCATTCAGCCGATCTCCGGGTCTGGCGGTACCACTTTTAGCATAGCTTAGTTAGCATAGATCATTGAATCGGACAGGACCATTAGCATCTCTCTCAAAAAAATGACCAAAGAGTTTCGATATTTCTCCTATTTAAAACTTGACTCTTCTGTAGTTACATCGTGTACTAAGACCGACGGAAAATGAAAAGTTGCGATTTTCTAGTATGATATGGCTAGGAACTGTACTCTCATTCCTGCGTAATAATCAAGAAACTTTGCTGCCGTACCATGAGTCCAGCAGGCGTAATGATATGACGCAGCGCCTGAAAATAGTCCCCAGCTCGGTAACTTCCAACGTGACCGGGACTAAGTTTGTCTAACCTATTAGACCTATTTTCAGGCGCTGCGTCATATCATTACGCCTGCTGGACCCATGGTACACCCAAATATCAAAACTCTTTGGTCATCTTTTTGAGAGAGATGCTAATGGTCCTGTCCGATTCAATGATCTATGCTAAGCAATGCTAAAAGTGGTACCGCCAGACCCGGAGATCGGCTGAATGGATTCGAAAACGGTAAAACTCAACTGTTGGACTCTGGGGGAGTTGTAAAATGAGCCTATTTCCAAAAAAAGTGGAGTATCCCTTTAAGGGTAAATTACATGTTATTGTGTTCAGTTGTCAGTTCAGAATCCTGAGAGAATCATGTAGCTCTAATTCACTCTTATTTGTATGTCGAAAACACTAAAGTTTCTTGTCACAAGTTTTTAATAATTCATCGATGAGAAAATTAAGCGGAACTATCCTCCTTTTCACGAAAAGACAGAAGAAGAAGAAAAACACAATGCGAGTGAATTGCGGGAACAGCAATCAGGCAGACTTGTGTTCTCTCCTCTCCAAGTTTGATGTCAGCAAAGAACAGTAAAGTTAAGTTAATGTGCATCTCTCTCTAGTCTGTCTGTCTGTCTGTCTGTCTACTAACCCCGCTGGACAGTGCATCTTTTGGTCTGTCTGTGTCTTGCTAGCTAATGCCGGCCACTTCCAGAGCTGTGAAATACTATTTATTACGTTTCATAAACGACAAAGGGCAACAGTGTTTGTTTATAAACTGCAGCTCGGAAAAGATAACCGCGGCGCGCGCTAACATGCGCTCATATGCGCGTGCACGAAATGAAACGCGCACTTTCCAGCAACACATCTGTGGGGACCAGTACAATATACGGGCGTGATGACACTCCTCATTATAGAAGCACATACTTTTAAAACAAGACAAGGATTATCTAGTCTCCAAGTCAGTTTAGTTACAACTCTGCAGGAAAGCAATGTATTGACATTGACTATTGATTTATAGGCTATATTGCATTTCAAATGTTGATTGGCTGGACATACCAGTCAATATGGATGCACATCCCTCAGTAAATAATAACCATCAAGTATTTATTTTATCACTTAAAACACAGTGGCATGCTAATGCTAAGCTTTTATTCATTCACATGATGCATTTTTTTATATCAATAATTAAATGTGTACTATTTAAAATGTGAATTCTTGATATTAAGAATGTTCTTTTTCTAGTAACAATGTTTATTTCTGACATAAGTAGTTACATTTTAATTTGTAGGCCTTAAGTTAAAGACTAGACCAGTACTAAACCGTCAGCGCCTCACACTACGGTCGTTGTGGCAGAATGAACACTAATTATCTGGAGACTGTGGAGATGACATTTCAGATGTTTTTATAGGTGCATTGCAACACAAACACACACTGACTGCCACTGAGATGAATGGGAATGCTAACGGAAACGGATAGCGCTCTCCGGGTGTCATAGACTGGCTTGGCTGATACTGCAGTAATAAAATGAGTTCAACAGTCGCACAGCAGTGTCAGTCCGTGCAGAAACATGTACATTTGAGGCCAGTAAATCAACTGAATGATGGGCTTTGCTGTGATATTAACTACTTTCTGGTGCTTGATAGCCATTGTCTCCATTTCACCTTCATTGGTATTTAACACTTTAAAATAAGGTTACCAGATGATACCTCAGTTAAAATGAATTTAATTTTTCTAAAGAATTTTCTAAAGCATTTATTAATCTTAGTTGATGTTAATTTAACCTGTGAAGTGTCACTGCTCCCCCAGATGGCCCTTCGCCATTGCTTGTTAAAATAAAAATATCCTATACTAAACCTAAACTAATCTCGACAATCTGTAGTTTAAAGGAACATGCCGACTTTTTGGGACTTTATCTTATTCACCGTATCCCCCAGAGTTAGATAAGTCCACACACACCCTTCTCATCTCCGTGCGTGCCGTAACTCTGTCTGACGCACCCACCGCTAGCCTAGCTTAGCACAAAGACTGGAGGTGAATGGCTCCAGCTAGCATACTGCTCCCAATAAGTGACAAAATAACGGCAACATTTTCCTATTTACATGTTGTGATTTGTATAGTCACAGTAGTAGCAGTGCTTCGCCTTCTGAGAATATAGTTCCCAGTATGTGTACGGTTAGAAGATGGCTGTGTGTCATGTGACCTTGTTATTCGTACACGCTGTAACTATACACATCACAACATGTAAATAGGAAAATGTTGGTGTTATTTTGTCACTTATTGGGAGCAGTATGCTAGCTGGAGCCATTTACCTCCAGTCTTTGTGCTAAGCTAGGCTAGCGGTGGGTGCGTCAGACAGAGTTACGGCACGCACGGAGATGAGAAGGGTGTGTGTGGACTTATTAGATTAGATTAGATTAGATTCAACTTTATTGTCATTACACAAGTACAGGTACAAGGCAACGAAATGCAGTTTAGGTCTAACCAGAAGTGCAATAGCAGCAAGTGCAGGATATACAGTGGTTCCATAAGTGCAGAACATGGATATGTACTGAATAAATATAGAGTTGAATACTATTATAAACAAAAATTTACAGATAGATTTGTCCTATGAATATAATATACAGATAACTATTACTGTGAACAGAATTTACAGCTAGATATGTACTGAATATAATATACAGATGGCTATTACTATAAACAGAATTTTACAGATAGATATGTACTATGAATATATATACAGATGGCTGTTACTATAAACAGAATGTGAGCATAATATACAGATGGCTATTACTATAAACAGAATTTTACAAATAGATATATGTATAAGTTAGGCTAAAATGAGCAGTATAACAATGGATTTAAAGTAGTGCAAATAAAGTTTGGACAGAAGCTATCCGAGTGAAAGTGCAGTGGAAGTAATTGCATATTACAGTTAAAGTACGGTATTGCAAATGTATATGTAAACAGTCGGTACTGTAAATAAACAGTCGGCAGTGCAAATTGAGCATATTCCAGTCAAGGTAGTAGTGCAAGATGCATATGTAAACAGTTGTTACTATAATAACAGTCAGCAGTGCAAATGAACATTATAGTATTGCAAATAACAAAATGGAGGCAGGTGTGAGGAGGGAGAGGAGAGTCAATCAGTATATGAGGGGAGTGGGATCAATGAGGGTTAGAGTTTAATAAAGAGACAGCTCTGGGGAAAAAACTGTTCTTTAGTCTGCTGGTCCTGGTCCGGAGGCACCTGAAACGCCTGCCGGAGGGCAGGAGAGAAAACAGTCTGTGGGCTGGGTGAGAGGAGTCCTTAAGGATGCTGCGAGCTCGATGCAGACAGCGTTTCCTCTGGATGTGCTCGATGGCAGGTAGTGGAGTCCCAGTGATGCGCTGGGCGGTTTTCACCACCCGCTGCAGTGCCTTGCGCTCTGCAACAGAACAGCTCCCATACCACACTGTAGCACAGTTGGTCAGGATGCTTTCTATTGCACAGCGATAGAAGTTCACCAGGATAGTGGAGGAAAGCTGATTCTTCCTCAGTGTCCTCAGGAAGAAAAGGCGCTGGTGAGCCTTCTTGACCAGGCTGGAGGTGTTGGTTGTCCAGGTCATGTCCGCCGAGATGTGGGTCCCCAGGAACTTGAAACTGGAGACACGCTCAACAGCCATTCCATTGATGTGGATGGTGTCGTGTGTGCCTCTTGACACTTTCCTGAAGTCCACGATGAGCTCCTTCGTTTTGGTGGTGTTGAGGAGCTGGTTATTTTCAGTGCACCATGTGGCCAGGTGCTTGATGCCATACATTCCGGGCGGATAGAACATTAGATGGCTCCGGTAAGACCAGAGGTGGTGGATTGTGCATTTACATTAACAAAGCTTGGTGCACAAACTCTGCTATTGTTGGGAGACATTGTTCAGCTAACCTTGAGTTTCTCATGGTTAAATGTAGACCGTTTTATCTACCGCGGGAGTTCACTTCCACTATTATAACTGCAGCCTATATTCCCCCGGATGCTGATGCCAAGTTTGCTATGAAAGAACTTCACGCAGCCATCAGTAAACAACAGACCGTTCACCCGGAAGCTGCGTTTATTGTTGCGGGTGATTTTAATCATTCAAACTTAAAGTCAGTGCTACCGAAATTTCACCAGCATGTTTCCTGTCACACCAGAGGAAACAAAACCTTAGACCATGTTTACACAAACATGGCTGGAGCTTACGTCGCGACACCCCTCCCCCACCTGGGACAGTCAGATCACCTTTCTTTGTTCCTCACCCCCAAATATGCACCTCTCATCAATCGCGTGAAGCCATCAGTGAAGACCATCAAGGTGTGGCCTGTGGGGGCAGATTCCTCACTCCAGGAAAGGTTTCTACACACAGACTGGAGTATGTTTGCTTCTCAAGCCACCAGTGCCTCTCACACGGACATTGACTGCTACACCTCCTCTGTACTGGATTATATCAATACCACCATTGACAGTGTTACAACCCAGAAGCAGATCACCACATACCCAAATCAGAAGCCATGGATGAACAGGGAAGTGCGACTCCTATTGAAGACACGCAACACTGCCTTCAGATCAGGAGATGCACAAGCCTATAGCACATCCAGAGCAAATCTGAAAAGGGGCATCAAAGAGGCCAAGCACTGCTACAAGCTTAAGATAGAGGGACACTTTTCCAACGCTGACCCTCGGCGCATGTGGCAGGGCATTCAGGCCATCAGTGACTACAAACCCTCTCACTCCACCCCCGCAGCCACTGATGTCAACTTCCTGAACGAGCTAAATGACTTTTATGCTCGCTTTGAAAGAGACAACAGAGAAACTGCCACCAAGCTCAAATCCTCAGCTGACCACCCGCCGATCACACTCTCCTCCACAGATGTCTGCAATGCACTGAGCAGGATCAGCGCGCACTAGGCTGCTGGACCAGACAACATCCCTGGACGCGTACTCAGGGCATGTGCGGAGCAGCTCGCTGGGGTTTTTACAGACATTTTCAACCTGTCTCTTGCCCAAGCAGCTGTACCAACATGCTTTAAATGCACTTCCATTGTGCCAGTGCCAAAACACTCCAGCCCGAAGTGCCTTAACGACTACCGCCCTGTAGCACTCACACCCATCGTAATGAAGTGCTTTGAGCGGCTGGTCCTGGCACACCTAAAAGACTCTCTTCCATCCACATTGGACTCACACCAGTTTGCCTACCGTAGCAATAGGAGCACAGAGGATGCAGTTTCCATGGCACTGCACTCTGTGCTCACACATCTGGACAATAAGAACACTTATGCACGCATGCTGTTTGTTGACTTCAGCTCAGCATTCAACACTGTCATCCCAACTAAGTTAATAGCCAAACTTGGAGACCTGGGCATCAACACCTCCATGTGCAACTGGATTTTGGACTTTTTGACCAACAGACCCCAGAATGTTCGATCAGGCTCCAACTGCTCCACGTCCATCACACTCAACACTGGTGTACCACAGGGCTGTGTGCTAAGCCCGTTTCTCTACTCCCTCTTCACCTCCGACTGCAAGCCTGTGTACGGATCTAATTCCATCGTCAAGTTTGCGGACGACACTACGGTGATTGGTCTCATCAGCAACAACGATGAGACTGCCTATAGGGAGGTTATCTAACTCTGGGAGATACGGTGAATAAGATAAAGTCCCAAAAAGTAATCGTGTTCCTTTAAAATTCATCCTGTGAAAGCGTTTGAAATCGTATAAATGCTACTTTAAATCCTTTGAACAGGCTCCTCCCCCTTAGTGGGCGTGTCATGTTGCATATTATAAAGCACTATTTTATAATCAAAACCTTTCCAATCTTGACGAAACACATTGTTGGAAAGGTCTGAGACTCAAGGTTTCATATTTGCTGACTGTTCTGTGATAGAAGTGATATTTTGGGTTAATTAGCAAAAGGAGAAACGATCAACTTTATATTTGGAACACAAATATGGCTTTGATTTTATAGGACTTTTTAGAGTAAATATAGATATATAAATAAAAATGGTTTTGTAGTGCATTTAGCTTTCATTTTTTTAAAAGCCTGGGCCCACACAAATCTGTATTCTTATGATGCATATCCAACTCAAACATATTTTCGATGAAAAATTATAGTTGAATCCACGTCGAGGTTTAATCTACGATCTTAATTGAGGTCTTTCATGTCTCGGGTCAGGGAGTCGAGGAGATTATCTAAACCAAATGTTAGAGATTTTTCTTGGGAACAACACAGAGAAACCTGACCCGTCGAGGCTGTAGTGTGTGTTCGTTCATGTGAGTGTAAGATTAAGTAGTATATGTGAAGGACGTGTAATTGACCATCTGTTTGCAGCTCTTATAACGTGAGTTTCTTCTGGGTGTGTGTGTGTGAATGAAAGCTGTAGATTTCTGACAAATGCACTATACCTACAGTAGTAGTTACATTTGTCACATTGCTTATTATAGGTTATTCTTTTTCCAGTTGAATGGAAAACGAGCTAATAACAGTCTCGTCGAGCGTCTCTCTGTGTCTGACTGTGCGTTTTGCCGTCTTTTCATAGAAAGATGGGAGATAAAGTCCTGAGAGCGTTTCTGCTCAGCTCTGATGATAAAAGCTGTGATGGAAAAACAAGTTTCTGCTGAATCCCCTAGAAACGTCTCTGAAGAAAAACACAGCCGTTATCTGGAGATTACCTGCATGTATAAATGGGCAGAGAAGAAGCTGAACAGACTCAAGGCTGTTTTGAATACTAATATTTCACATACCGAACACCGTGTACATGTTGAGAAGGCGTTTGAGCTCACAGACTCACTCTCACTTTGGTCATCTATCTATCTATCTATCTATCTATCTATCTATCTATCTATCTATCTATCTATCTATCTATCTATCTATCTATCTATCTACTCATTCTCTCTCTCTCTCACACACACACACACACACACACACACACACACACACACACACACACACACACACACACACACACACACACACACACACACACACACACACACACACACACACACACACACACACACACACACACACACACACACACACACACACACACACACACACACACACACACACACACACTCTCTCACTCTCTCTCTCTCTCTCTCTCTCACACACACACACACACACACACACACACACACACACACACACACACACACACGCAGGGATTGGACAGTGAAACTGAAGCACCTGGTTATAGACCACAGTAATGTATTAGTATTGAGTAGAGGCTTCTTTTGCGGTCAATACAGCATCAGTTTGTCGTGGGAATGACAGATCCAAGTCCTTCACAGAGGAATCCTGAGCCGTTCCTCTTCCAGATGCTGACTCGCTTCTCCAAAACACCCCAAAGAGACTCAATAACATTCAGATCTTGGTGTTCAATACACACAGCAAGAGTGAGAGGTTTGATGACCATGAAAGGGATGAAAGTGGTGTATTATCATGCGGATTCACGGCCCCATGTTCAGGGCTCTTGACTCTGAGCTCCAGATGAACAGTTTCAATAGAAACATGAAAGTCAAGATGTGCATTTAATTCTGCAGTGAGTTTTATGTTTTTAGGATATAATCCTGCACAGTGTCATTCACACGCACACTAACACCATCATGGTAACTATCATAAAAAATGCAATAAACATTAATTTAACAACATTAAATGTAGCATAAAACCCTAATGTACATAACTGATTGGAAAAAGAAAAACTATGAAGAAACAAGTTATTTCAACAAAAATATATCAAATGTGAAGTGTCACTCAGGGAATTGTGGGAATGTCAATTTTATAGCTTTCCACTGTAAATTATACAATGACTTGTTCTTTTTCACTAAGATTTAATGGTATTGTACTGTAAAATTACATTAAATGTACAGTTAGATCTATCACAGTACATAGTACAGAAAACATTTTTCACCGTAGCATTTTTACAGTATTTTACCGTTAAAATCGTGCTTTTTTTTTTTTTTTCAGTATTCTGTAAATGTGTTTTTTCCATGAATAAGGAAAGAAAATAAAGGTTGCCAGATGCTTTTATCCAAAGTGATTAAAAGTGCATTCAGACTTAATTATTTGATCAGTGTGTGTGCAAGCGCCTTGCTCTTTACCTTCAATTTACTATAATGGATGGCTGTGGACCAAAGCTTTATGTGAAAGACAGTGGTGTTTCATGCAGCATTTTTAACAGGAACGCCGTAAAACACACTCGCGTATCATCGCTAACGAGCGCTACTTTGCCTCATCAATGTTAAGAGGGTTACGAAATCAGTGTTGTGTTGAAAATCCTCTTTCCATACTTCTAGTAAGAGAGGACAGGTGCTGTCTGTCTACACATGCATATTGCTTGCTCATGTTTTTGGCTTTTAATCCTTGTGTGTTAGCTCTTTATGCTAATGTTGACAAGCTTTTAGCTGATTTGCACCTTTGATGACTCGTCCTGCACTACATATATTTTTGCCCAATCAGATGCGCTCTAAAATAAGAGTGTGGGAGACAAATATCACCTGCAACCAGCTGGAAAGTAGCAAATCATGTTTCATGGCTGTGATGTAATTAAAGCTAAATGGCTGGGAATGAGTCTTTTGATTTTGTCCTTCCCAAACTTCCACTTGTTGAATGCACTTGTTGACCGATTCCAAGGCTTCATAGAAACGCTCCAGTGAAGACCATCCCAAAAATGTCTTGCCTATATTGGCCTAAATTATTTTAAGCCAGCATCACATGTGTGACCCTGGATCACGTCACCAGTCTCGAGGCGCACGGGTATATCTGTGGCAATAGCCAACAATACATTGTATGGGTCAAAATTATCCATTTTTCTTTTATGCCAAACATCATTAGGATATTAAGTAAAGATCATGTTCCATGAAGATATTTTGTAAATTTCCTACTGTAAATATATAAAACATGTATTTGTGTGAGTGAATGCAGCACAATCGTGAACATAAATGAACAACTTTAAAGGAGATTTTCTCAATGTTTCGATTTTTTTGCCCCCTCAGATTCCAGATTTTCAACAATTGTATCTCGGCCAAATATTGTCCTATCATAACAAACCATACATCAATGGGAAGCTTATTTATTTTGCTTTCAGGTGATGCATAAACCTCAATTTCAGAAAATTGACCCATGTGACTGGTTTTGTGGTCCAGGGTCACATATATCCATTCACAGACGATGCAAAACATTTTCCCAAAATGTATACTTTTCCAGTCAGTACCAAAAAGCATTTCTTACAATAGTTCGGTGTAGTAAAAATTGGCATGTTCTGTGCTATTTGGTTTTTAGCTCAAATTTATAGAGCACTAGAAAACGGTTAATGTTGTTTAAATGAAATGCTCACCAAGGCTGCATTTATTTGATACAAATACAGTAAAACAGAAATATTGTTATAATTTAAAATAACTTATTTTTTTATTCATACATTTTAAAATATAATTTCAGTCATGTGACGGTAAAGCTGAATTTTCACTGTCACTTTCAGTGTCACATGATCCTTCAGAAATCAATCTAATATGATGATTTGCTGCTCAAGACACATTTCTGATTCTCTGTAAGAAATCTTGTATTTGCGCCATACTGCAATATTATCCCTTTGTTAGAAATTTGGACAATATTATGCTATATTCTGATTAAATAAATGATGCACTGGTTGAGATCAAGCTATTTATTATTTTATCTAAGATATATCAGTGCCACGATTTAGTTATTAAAGCAATAAACTGCAAAAGAGAAATCAATTTGGTCTTGTGTGTGGTCCGATAGATGGCGGCCGTATGATTTTTATGAGTGCGTGATATGCAATGAATATATGCAGTGTCTTGGCCGCAGACTGAGCGCTCGAATGCACATAAGAGACTTAAATATTAGTCGGTTTATTTGGCCTAAGCAGTTCTTAAAAAGTATTAATGTAAATACAGTCATTGTTTTTTTCTTTGCTGATTTGTATTTGTTGTCATTGTATGCTCCTGAGCGTGTCCTAAAATATGGCGTCCACTACCCATAATGCAATGCACAATGAGTCCTATTCCCTATTGACAGTAGACAGCACCACAGCTCACTGTTTTGCCTACAGTAACTCTGAGTTTTATAACAGAGGGAAATGAGGGAAAGTTGCATGTAGCCCTTTAAATTTTGAAGCGTTCTCTGTTTCTAACACACACCATCACTCATTCTAACCGCGCTGCTCGTGATTGAACACGATCCACGCAAACACACACGTGCATACTAACCAGTCCTCACCGCAAAGACTGGTTTCTGAACGTGAACGTACTGTACGAGCACCCGGAGGAACAAACTCTAAAGCCCTTTATTGATCGGATATGAAACTAATTTTCCACTAAAAGTAAAACTAATATCAGCCTCTGGTTCAGATTACTGTGTGTGTGTGTGTGTGTGTGTGTGTGTTTGTGATCTTTCTCCGAAGAATAAACCACCTTATTTGATATTCAGTGTAGGCTTACCAGAGTAAGTAAGCAATAAGGTACGAAAGCCTGTGCTGTATTGTGGATAAATCACGGCTGAAGGGCGTTGCCAAGCTTTTATAAAACGGTTACCACACAATGCAAATATTAAAGCCAAAAAATATGTATCAATGCAACTTTCATAAGGTAAAATTACTAAAAGCCTTCCTTCCGCTGGAAAAAATAGTCCCTGACCGTGAACAGCAACAGATGTTACACACATTATTTCTCCATTAGATGGCGGCAAACACTGTTTTTATGAGTGAGTCAGTCAGTACAGTAGAGAAGACTTTTATATATATATATTGAAAGGACTGAAACTTGTGAACACGGAGGGCACGGAAAAACCCCTTAAAACTGTTAAAAGGACAAGATATCGCAGCGGACATTCAAACGGATTTTTTTATTACGAATACAGGACTGAGATGAAGGAAAATGCTAAATCTACTGTAAATGCAGGTACACTCGCTTACTCGATCTCTCACATTACTAAAATATATAACTATAATAACGAATACTTATACTAAGCTTCAATGAACAATATCACTGAGAACAATATGTTTACGTTGCTAAGAGTGGTTGCTATGGTTGTTGTGTAGTGATACACAGAACCGTTGGGTGAAGCGGTCGCAGCCGTGTTTTATCGTGAATAAAACACAGCTTTTGACCAATCAGAATCAAGGACTGGAACTAATAGGCGATTTAGTTGCTCAAAATGTATTTATTCATTCAGAATGTCGTGGTACGGAGCCGTTTTGAATCTCAGAAAAACAAGTTTACACACGTGCTGATGCTGCCATACGCGAGTCTCTGTTATTCCCCCACGAGCACACGTAACTCGGTGTGTGTAAGTGCATCTGCTGCGTGTGAAGCTCTGGTTTGTGCATCTGGCTCTGGAGATGTCGTGACAGTAGGTCACGGCTGAGTGTGTGTTTCTGTCATTTCAGCCTCATTTGCACTGTCACTAAACACACAGCACTGTTTTTATTTGTTCGCTGTAAATGGCCCAGGCAGTGGAAACAGCTCTGGTGGACACTGATCTGTGTTTTTACCCCAAACACACAAATAGAGACTTTTTTTCCTCTCTCTCTCTCCTTTAACGTTCACTTTCAGTTTTTAGACGATGGAGATTGAGTCGAGTAGATTTGGGAGAGTCTTATTTTGCTACACATTATTTATGTTTCTCTAACAAGGTATAGAGAAAAGATTTGGGGTTTTGAAACTGTTTTATTTTTTTATTTTTAAAATGATTAAAGTTAAACCTCTAAATAGAATATATAAGAAAGTCTTTAAAAGTCTTCTTTATTGCAGTAATTCTCTACATTTTTTATTCCATTGTCCACAATAATACTGGAAGGAAATTATTGACTATTTTCTATTTAACTTTTTTTTTATTGGGTACTCCTAGTTTCTGTAAATTAAAAAGTAACTAAAATAAATATTATTAAAACTCAACCTTATAACTTTATGAGACACAACACCTTGCATACATAACTTGCCCAAAAATCAAGTGTTCTGTCTGTCGTTTCGTACTTCAGAAACTAATAAAACCATCCCAGCTAATCAGATATTCGTTTTTGTGGTTTAGCTAATCATAGTTCAGGTTTGGATCTGTTCCCATTTTTTTGTTTTTTGTTTGTTTTAGTTTACAGTTCTCATCCAATATTTTGTGCATGCCAACAAACTGTGTATAATGATATTGTGCAAGCGCTCATAAATCAGCGCACAGTCTCAGACTCGATCAAAAGTACAACCTGGTTCGTGAATTAATGTCATATTGGGGGAATTTTGTTCTCTTCTGCATGCGAATGTAAGTTTGTAAGGTTAAATTGGTTTAGTGCTTTTCACAATATTCATTGTTTCAAAGCAGCTTTACAGAAAATCATGTTAATGATTAATGTTTATAATATCTTCATGCTTAGTCACATTTAGCAGATCCGATAATACATGATACAAGCAATCAGAGATTTGCTATTAATATATATCGCCAGTTACATATGGAGATAAAGTTGGACATGCTTAAATATCCAACTTTATAAAAAAATCAGGTAGTTGAGATTTGATATACTTGATGCAACTGTACCGAGATAAAGTTGAATATAATAGGCCTATATTCAACATTATAAAGATCTGTGTGATACATACATATTGTGACAACATCAGTGTTGAATAAACACGCAACATGGTGTTGCTGTAATATTTAAGTACTAAGTGTTTGTGGTGTCAGAGACTTAAACCACATTGGAATATTACTGTAAATCATTAGCTTAGCTGTAATCAGAAATGACTATGTGCTGTGAATGAGCTTGATATTTCCACACTAATGTCCTTCACACCTTAATTCCTCAGTTTTTGGTCACTCTTGGAGGGAAAAGGTTTTCAGCTCAAAGCCAATAAACATTCTGGACAGCCTGAACAGTTTGTTCCAGAGACGTGATTGTGCGCTTTGGTCTTTGTGTTGCTAACCTTTTGTATTTTGAGTAAATATATTCGTCAGAACATTTACAAACACAAGCTTGTGTTTATTTGTCTGTGTTCTTGTCTGCTAATATTATGCTCTTCCTCAGTATTTTTGTCTTGTTTTCTAGTACACATATCTAAACATTCTTAAATCAAGATACATTTACTGGAGAAGCCGAATGACTCGAGGTATTACGTCTCGTTTTCTGGGAAAGGTATCAAAATTAAGTGAGTTTTTGCGCAAGACGAGAGTTAATATCTGTCATTGAGGTCAGAAAAATAATGTTGTTTATATAAGTATTTTTTGACCCCATTGGTAGATATTTGTTCTTGTTTTAAACCCACTCAATTTAGATTTTTTTTTTCATAAAGCAAAACTTAATTTATTTTGCTTCTCAAGTAAATGTATTATAATGTATTCTTGATTTATGAATTTTTAGATATTATTTTTGTCTTATTTTCCAGTAATGAGGAAGAACTCTGTACACACTCCTTGCAGAATATGCAAGGAGTATATATAATTTAAAAAACAAAACAAGAGATCATAAAAAATGCATGTTTTTATAATTTTTTTATTGGATGTCAGGGTAAACTGTACTTATTTTGTCTCCTGAGAAACATTTAAATATTTGATGTGGCTTCTGAAGGGCAGTATACTATAGGCTACATGAAAAATAATATGAAAAATGTACACAACATCCTGTTCTAAAGTAATTTTCCTGTTTTGACCTTCACCTAATAGTTGTCTCTGAGTCCTTCAGTCGTGCTCAGTGTGAAAAGATGGATCTCCAAGTCTTACAGTGGCTCTTTGGAAAGGGTTCAAATATGCAGAAGATGCTGAAAAAGCAAAGAATGTGAAGGAGCTGCAGGATATAACTGAAGAAGTTTAACTAAACAGGTCAAACAAAGACTTGTGAACAACTATACACAAATAAACAGTCATTGTTTAAAGGGGTCATGAATTGAGAAATCAAATTTTCCCTGATCTTTTGACATGTAAGACATCATTGTACTATAACGTTTCATAACTCACAACTTCCTTATTAGCCCAATCAGCTTTTTTTGAACCCAACCTCCGAAAATGACTCGTTTAGGATTTTGTCACGTTATGACATCATGTGACGAAAGACCGCCTGTGCAGAATCAGATCAACGCCCACTTCTACATCATCACGTCTTTGGCCCCGCCCACTGGCGCGTCAGTGAGATGAGAGATACAGGATCACCGGAATAAAAATAGCATGACCTTCCAAAAGATCCTAATGCTAGAAAAGTGCTTATTTATTTTCAGCTGAATGTCTCAGTAGAGCATGTTTTTATTTGTTCGGTACATTTCACTGAGGCAAATCAGTCGCAATTTCGGCGCATGCTTTGCAAACACACTTTTAACAAGCTACTGTTGTTTCTCTAACATGAAAATAATCTGTTATTTAAATTGTGATTAAATTATATGCAGAAAATGATCAGAAACACTTCCTTTATAATCGCTGGAGCTGTCAATCAAACAGCGCGAGTTTATCATACCCCTTTTCCACCAAGGCAGAACTGGTGCTGGTTCGGAGCCAGAGCCTAGTTTCAAATCGGTTCTTTGTTTTTCCACCGCCAAAGCACCAGCTCCGAACCAGTAAAACTGGTTCTTAAGTAGCACCAAATCATTGCAGGGTCTAGAACGGAGCCAAGAAAGAACCGCTTGCGTCAGAGGCTGGGGGCGGGGTTACCGTGGCCAACAAGACTGAAGAGAAACTTGTGACCACCATTTTTAAATAGCAGCTAGTCGAGCTAATAGCAGCTCGATTATAATATCCGTCTATGTAAGTTACGGCGAGCTGCACGAACGCGTTGGATTCGCCGTGTTTGGATGCCGATTTATTTTCGCAAACCCATGAGCATCCATAGTAACGCAACGTCTATTATTGTTGATGCCTTGTTCGAGATGCATCGGAGCAGCGTGGACCGATCAGAGCTGCGGGAGTGTTTGGAGATCATACGACTCCTTGTGCTTTTTGATCGCTTTCGCAGTGCTTTGATGTCATGTGCTGATCGTTCTGCGAGAAGCCGATGCATCTCGAACAAGTCTGGTGTGTTTGTGTTTGGCGCTGCCGCACTAGCGTTGCTGGGCAACATGATACGTATGCAGTGACGTATCTTTGATAATTTCGACAGCTGTTATAGTAAAACCTAGTAGTTTTTGAGAGAGTTCCACATGTAATAATTATTTCATATGCAAAGATGTCAGCCAATCACAGCAGAGAGCGTTTACACTGAAGTCTCACAGCAGCCAATCACAGCAGAGGGCGTTTACACTGAAGTCTCACATCAGCCAATCACAAACAGAGGGCGTTTACACTGAAGTCTCACAGCAGCCAATCACAGCAGCGGGCGTTTACACTGAAGTCTCACAGCAGCCAATCACAGCAGCGGGCGTTTACACTGAAGTCTCACAGCAGCCAATCACAGCAGAGGGCGTTTACACTGAAGTGTCACAGCATCCAATCACAGCAGAGGGCGTTTACACTGAAGTGTCACAGCAGCCAATCAGAGCAGTTTGCGTTTACACTGAAGTCTCACAGCAGCCAATCACAAGCAGAGGGCGTTTACACTGAAGTCTCACAGCAGCCAATCACAAGCAGAGGGCGTTTACACTGAAGTCTCACAGCAGCCAATCACAAGCAGAGGGCGTTTACACTGAAGTCTCACAGCAGCCAGTCACAAGCAGAGGGCGTTTACACTGAAGTCTCACACAGACACGCCCCTTCAAACAGACCGTTCAAACCAGAGGCTAAAAACGGCCTTTTATTAAATTTTTTTTATTTTTATTATAGTAACATTATTAATTGCACCTCAGGAAACATTATAAAAACAATAAAACAATGCAGTTCATGACCCCTTTAAGAGTCAAGGGTGTGCATACTTTTGAACTATATCATTGTGTATTCAGTTATTTTGTGTTGTGAACTATATATAAACAGCTATTCAAGAGAGTTATTATGAACTAAAACTAAAAACAAAAACATGGGTTGTTTCTTGAAATATAAACTATAATAGTATCTCAATGATACTAAAAATAATACTGGACAGTACTAAATAAAAAATAACATGCAATTTTTATGATCCCTCTTATTTTGTTAAAGTTGCATACTCAGCTGTAAACTTATGAGCAGAACTGCATGTCTTATTTTGCTCCTGTTTCTTTCTCTCTCTGTGTCCTTGTTTATTTTCCTCAACACTGGCTCACCTCTGGCTCTTGTGTGGGGTTGCGGGGGTCCTGATGCCATACAGGGCTAGAACATCGTGTTGATCTGTGGGATCACTTCTCAGCCGCAGTGCTTCTTATTTTCACTTCCTCCTGTGAGTTCAAGCGAGTGCAGGAACACAGCGGAGCTGGAGATCCTCCGTCTGAGAGAACAAACAGAAATTAAAGTATCCCATGTCTCCAGATCCTCTGCCCCGGTTTGTGTTGGGCGGCTGCCAGAATACAGTCAAATATTTTAATAATATTTAGTAATTTGTAGGGTGTTCACATTTAGTGTCTCTTTTAACCTTCTCTGGCACACGAGGGATCCTGGATGCTATCAATAAAGAGGTTTTGTTCTTTCCTTCAGGGCTGTTCGATGGAAAGTTTTTATCAAAGTTTAAATGGGAGCAGTGGCGGTTCTACATTTAATTACACCCTGGGCGAGACCCCTTTCGAGCGCCCCCCAAATATAATTTTTGTTACCCCATTGGCAGATAATGTTTTGCTTGTTTTAAGCAAAAACTCAATTTTTATTTATTTCCCCAGAAAACAAGACTTAATATCTTATGTAATTTTACTACTTTACTAAAATAACGTTATGCATCTTTATTTAAGAAATGTTTGATATTTGGACTGGAAACAAGACAAAAATACTAAGTAAGAAAAGCATTTTTGCAGTGTAATAACAGTTTTGTTGCAAAGAACAATATTATGGTGAAATTAGATCTCGTGTTTGAGTTAAAAATGAATTATTGTTAAGCATAGCGAGATTCATAGCAAAAAGGCTAACAAATAAGAGTTATACCCACCAATTAATATTGCCCCTTCATTCATGACATGGATACCGTAATCATATAGAGTAAACATAGTTGCATTGCATACCTTTATCTTTCGCTCGTTTCTAAATTGGGCACCTGATGGCTTTGACCTTTCTTGTCCATCTCTTATTTGGCCCTCGACATCGACAATCAACAGATTTCCCCTGATCCCCCCCATAACTGTCACTCACGCTCACGAGTCACGACCAGAAGTCAAGACTAAACCAATTCACCTTGGTGGTGGTGACCAAGTAATCGTTTTGTATTACCTATTTTTATTAGCCATTCAGACCATTCAGAAAAACAAAAATGAGCAGGAAATATAGAGGCCCGTATTTATAATATTATGAATGAAATGTGCGTTATCTGGAAGAAAGTCGAGGTGTGACTGACTTCGATAACTATATGGATCCCCCCCCCCCTTGTCCGTTCCATTTGGGAGAGACCCAGAGGTGAACTGTCATCCGCGCCCGCGCCTCCGCGCCCCCTCCCCTTTCCCCTTCTCAAACAAACAGCTTCTGTGCACGGCATCTTCTCAGCAAGCAGGGGCGCCTGCAGCTGCAGGGGGCGCAAATTTGCCAATTCCCCACACAGTGAAATGATAGATAATAGAAAACCGCTTCGCGGCGCAGATCATTTTTTTTTTCTGCTCGTGCCGGCGGTGCCGCCCCCCCAAAAATGCCGCCCCGGGCCATTGCCCGGTTCGCCCGTGCCTAAAACCGCTACTGAATGGGAGCTATTATACCCTTTCACTGAGTCTTGAATACTAGAATACGCTGATTATTTTCCTCATATTCTCCATTGTTGCGGCTCCTCTCTTCCCAGTCTGTCAGTAACGCTCTGTTTAGTTCCTGTCTCTATGAAGCCCCTCCTTCTGTAAAGCACACTGTGCTCTGATTGGTCGGCTGGATCAGTGTGTTGTGATTGGTCGAGTGTTTCGAGTGTGTTTGGGAAATGTCCCGCCCCTTCCCATATCCGCCAGTTTAACACACTACTAACTAACTCAACCAGGCCCCGCCCCTTTATTCTGCATATTAATTATTTAAATGAGGAATATTGTGACGTGTTCGTTCCCGGAAGAAACTCAAGACTACAATGGAGGCGTTTCAGGAGTTCAGAAACACTGACACTGAAGAAGCAAAAAGACAGGATAAGTTTTTTTTTTTTTTGAAAAATTACCAAAATTAAGAGACTTTATTGAAGGAAAAATGGGGTAATTGGTTATTATTTCAAGCATAAAGGTACTTAATTTTGAAAACAAGACTTAATATCTTAAGTAATTTTGCAAGTAAATGTATCTTGATTTAAGAATCTTATTTGTACTGGAAAACGAGACAAAAATACTGAGTAAGAGCATCATTTTGTAGCAGCGTCACACAGATGTCTACGACAAATGAGCAATCAGTTAATCAATGATTTTGGCTCAAGTGTAGATGGGTGTGTTCTGCATTAATTCCCAATGAGCCGATGGCACACACACACACACACACACACACACACACACACACACACACACACACACACACTCAGACGAATGCGTCAGGCACTTAATCGTTCACTGGTTGCCTGTGACAAATAAAGCTTGGCTTGAGGCCACGGCGAGGGTCCAGGAGAAGAGATAATAGCAGGATCTACCGCAGGTGATCGGCAGATTTTTGCTTATCTATTTTATTTATGGTTTTTATTCATTTCTCTTATCATTGATGATCACAGATGGACGTTAATATTTTGTGCCAACCGAAATTTTTTATGTGATTTGACTCTTATTTAGTACATAACCATAAGGTGCACTTGCATGAAAACATATGAGCAGAAACATTTTAAATATCTAGCCTACACTGTACGTTTTGTCTTATACACAGTGTCACTGAAATGTATCTGTAATGTAAATAAATATATTAAATAAATATATTTCTCCAAATGCAAAATATTTTTCAGCATATAGACTGTAAAACATTTTTTTTGCTAACTTTTGTTAGATGTGATTTATCACAATTTATCGATTTGATAGCACTAATATAAATAAATATTTTTTGAAGTTGTAAATATGGGATTATGTTTAAAAAAAAAAAATGTTTAATTCAATGTGTTACTTACCATTTCTTTGTAATTATTTGTGAAATTTACTACCAATTTCTGAGAGAAAATTGTTTCAAAGTAAATCCTTCCCTAATTTCTTTTCAGTCTACTGTGATAAATGTATGTTATTGTATTTTTACATTATTTTTAAAAAATGCATGACTTTATGTGATCATCATCATCTAGCAAAACATATAAATGAAATGTTAAATTAACACAATGCGGCTTATTAGTTGTGTAGCAGCTGCTTCTCATTAAGTAATGCTATTTCCCAAACCTACAGGTGAAACTCATCAGGAAAGTTTCCCTCAGGGTCATAAAAACATTGAATTCCTGAATAAACACGCTTCAGATTCCCCAGTGCATCTGCTAGTAACACGGCTGTGACAGGTTCAGTGTGAACGCTCGTGCGCAACATTCCAGGGCCGACGGGATCAACTGAGAGTTCATGCTGGATTTCCTTGAAAATGTAAATTCCACGAGGGGGAAAATGAACCTTAGTGAGACACAAAGGTCAGTGAATGTGTGTGTGAGGGTGTGACAAGCCTAATCTGACTCAAAGAACTCAAGTTTCTGTATTTTCTGAATATTTTAAAGATGCAGAGAGAGAAATATGCTGATATTTAAAGGTATAGATTGTAATTGTTTACTCTCTCTTTTGTTGTTCCAACATAATATGGAATTCATTTCCAAGTGTTTGTTTCCTAACTTTGGTTCCCTATTATCTCTGACGGGCATGTATTACAGAAACATCCTAACTGTTTATTAACATGGGTGATTTCACTTAGGAAATATAACTTTTTCAAGATTTAAGCATATTCAATATTCAGCATATTCAAATTCTTGTGCCTTATTTTGTTAGAACGTATCAGAATCAATAGCGTTTCCCATCAATAGCACTAAATCTGAATGTAAATGAGTTTTTGTGCTTCACTGGAGGGTAAGATTTACATTTAATTCTGTTCCTTACATACATCTATTATATTACTTCTCAATATAGTGGATATAGAGTTAAATGGGAGTTTTAGGGTGTGTTGACCTTGTTGGAGCTTGATCGCTGTGTGATTATATTGTCCTTGTATAGAAAAGAGCAGCTTAGCATTTCTGAAACTTTTTCATGGATGGATGGAACAATGGATGGACGGACAGACAGACAGACAGACAGACAGACAGACAGACAGACACGTGGATGGAACAATGGATGGATGGATGGATGGAACAATGGATGGACGGACAGACAGACAGACAGACAGACAGACAGACAGACAGACAGACAGACAGACAGACAGACATGTGGATGGAACAATATATGGATGGATGGATGGATGGAACAATATATGGATGGATGGATGGAACAATATATATATGGATGGATGGATGGATGGAACAATATATGGATGGATGGATGGAACAATGTATGGATGGATGGAACAATATATGGATGGATGGATGGAACAATATATATATGGATGGATGGATGGATGGAACAATATATGGATGGATGGATGGATGGAACAATGTATGGATGGATGGAACAATATATGGATGGATGGATGGAACAATATATGGATGGATGGATGGATGGATGGAACAATATATGGATGGATGGATGGACAGACATGTGGATGGAACAATATATGGATGGATGGATGGATGGAACAATATATGGATGGATGGATGGAACAATATATGGATGGATGGATGGAACAATATAGGGATGGATGGATGGAACAATGGATGGATGGATGGAACAATATATGGATGGATGGATGGAACAATATATGGATGGATGGATGGATGGAACAATATATGGATGGATGGATGGAACAATGTATGGATGGATGGAACAATATATGGATGGATGGATGGAACAATATATGGATGGATGGAACAATATATGGATGGATGGATGGAACAATATATGGATGGATGGATGGATGGAACAATATATGGATGGATGGATGGAACAATGTATGGATGGATGGATGGATGGATGGAACAATATATGGATGGATGGATGGAACAATATATGGATGGATAAATGGATGGAACAGTATATGGATGTCCAACAATATATGGATGGATGGATGGATGGATGGATGGAACAATATATGGATGTCCAACAATATATGGAACAATATATGGATTGATAAATGTATGGAACAATATATGGATAAATGGATGGAACAATATATGGATGGATAAATGGATGGAACAAAATATGGAACGATATATGGATGGATGGATGGATGGATGGATGGAACAATATATGGATGTCCAACAATATATGGAACAATATATGGATGGATGCAACGATGGATGGATAGAACAATATATAGAGGGATAGAACAAAAGATGGATGGATGGATGGATGGACAGACAGACAGACAGATAGATGGATGGATGGATGGATAGAACAATAGATGGACGGACAGACCGACATAAGGATGGATGGATGGAACAATATAGATAGATAGATGATAGGGATGCAACGGTACACGGTAAAATCCCGGACCGTTCGGTCAGCCCTGCACGGGACAATCTACCCTCGTGTCCCGTGGGACTTCGGTTTTGCCATTGAGTTCGCGCTGATCCTTTTAGTTTTTGCTTTAGGCGCCGTTCACATATCGCGCCTAAAAACGCGTAGAAAACGCTAGGCGCGCCGCGTTCTCCTTTTTCCAAAGCGCTAGGGCGGTTGCGCTCCGTAGGCGTCTGTCGTTGCTAAAGCAACCATCAGCTGCGCTCTGGTTGGTTCTTGTCACGTGACCTACGGTGCGCTTGCGGCATTCTGAAAAGTTGAGAATTTTCTCCACTGCTGGGGACATCGTTAGTGCCAACCGGTCTCGCCTTGCACCAGACAGTGTTGATAGACTCATCTTTTTGCACAAGAATCTCTCAATAGTGGATGAGAAAATAACATTGCACTTTGTATCCTGAATGCAGTATTTTTTTTTATTATATTATTTTATTCAAAGCACAAGCTAATTTATGTTTGTTAAAGGTAAAAGTGCACTTTTTCTTTCACATTGATCACTTCATATACCAGTTATCAAGGTTTGGAATTGGGATCCACTTGAATATTTTGAAGTGTGTTTGTTTACATTTTGTATTTCATATAAGTGATAGTTGAAGAGGTTGTATTACTTAGTAGGCTTGGGAATCGGTTCCAGGTTCCGGTTTGGAACCGGTTCCAAACGTTCCGATCCATCGGAATCGTACACGTCCAAACGTTAACGATTCCGAATGTTCCGTTCTGTCCATTCCCGCGTCGCGGCACGACGTTACAGTATGCGACTGGATTTTTAAATCCCCCAAAAGCGTCATTCTACACATTTTGTATATTTGTGCGATATTTTTTTCCCAGGATGGTAGGAGAAGGTACTGCCTTTTTCACCTCGGATTGGCTAGAAGGGCTCTCCTCCGATTGTTTATTTGATTTGGCCGTGAAACGTCATCTCTGATGAGAGAGAGAGAGAGAGAGAGAGAGAGAGAGAGAGAGAGAGAGAGAGAGAGAGAGAGAGAGAGAGAGAGAGAGAGAGAGAGAGAGAGAGAGAGAGAGAGAGAGAGAGAGAGAGAGAGAGAGAGAGAGAGAGAGAGAGAGAGAGAGAGAGAGAGAGAGAGAGAGAGAGAGAGAGATGGTAGTGGTGGTGATGCTGTCGGCTCGCGCGCTAGTCTGTTTTGATCTTCTTTACCGCCAACAGAAGTAAACAAAGTCAATCCAACAGTTTGATAAGTGCGTGCCGTCAGATTTATATTCCAAGTTCACATTTTCATAGCCGGTTTAGATCGAATCCATGAACCGCATTATTACACCGTTTTCTAAGGCTACGCGAACTATTTAAAACAATTTACAATCATAAAATAGCAGAGTGCTATCATGAAATCGTAAAGCCTGTGATATGCGCAAAAAATATATGCGCTGTTTTTTTGTTTTTGTTTTTTTTTATACAGAGAAGCATGACGCTTTAATTATATGCGTGCAGATTGTTAAAAGTTCCTCAGCTCTGTTCATAGTAAACGCTGCTCCACACATAGGCTACTCAGTCTCCTCATGTGCTGTTTGTTTAGGTTTCCGATAATGTACGTTTGGGAACGCAAAAACCTCGGACGCATATTTCATATAACTGTCATCATTTAAATGCATGTCAGCATCTCAGGGGGGAGCACAACAAATATGCTCAAACATTTAAATAACATCCATGGCATTAAATACCAGGAGTGCACTATATTGCAGACAGCCTGCGCTCCACAAACAATGGTAGGTTGGCTTATAATTATATCAAAACATTAATGCTAGATGCAAGTAACCAATGATCAGCCTGGAGAGATCAAGGATCCTCCAGAAAAAGCAGACATGCTTTTTTTTCTGCACAAGAACTGCTAGAAATGTTTAAATGTTAAATGATTAATTGATGAAGTTTTTTGTGAAAACAATAAAAGTTAAAGTTAAAATGTAAACCATGATGCGTTGTTTACTCTTTTATAGTTTAGCACACACGACTAAGTGTGATTACAATACAAAGCTTTGTTTTAGAAATGTTTGCTTTTTTTAGAAATGTCAAAGCATTCAACTTCTGTATTGATATTGCACACTTGGTTTTCATTCTCTAAAACCACTTTAAATTAGACATTCAAAGCCAACAACTCTCAAAGCCACCCTGTAAGTGTGCAGCAAATGGTACAGGAATCGATATGGGAATCGATAAGGAATCGCATCGATAAGCAGACTCGACAATGGCATCGATATCGATAATTTATTAACGATGCCCATCCCTATTACTTAGTGTTGTTCAGTAAAGACTAGAGTGTTAATTTATTCCATACATTGATGTTCTTCCTACTGTGACATTCTGTTTATGCTCATAAGAAAAATAAAACATATTTTTGGGATGAAATAGCAGTCTCTTTCTGCACAAAACATGTACCGAAACCGAACCAAGACCGTGGCCCAAAAACCGAGGTACGGACCGTACCGTGGGCTATCTGTACCGTTGCACCCCTAATAGATGATAGGAGCTGTTTATATTCCAGTAGGGCAGGAAACAGTGTGTCATTCAGAGGCGGTGATGTATATGATTCTTATTTAAAATACATTTCAATGCTTTGATTTCCCTGGGGTGGATTCTGTGATTGAGATATTGATATGATAGAGGAGTGTGTGTGTGTGTGTGTGTGTGTGTGTGTGTGTCTAAACACACTGTTTCCGGGACACGACTGCCCTTCTTTACTCATGCCGCAGTTCTCTGACCCTCACGTGCCTCAGTCTGACGTGTGATGCTCTTCATCAAACCATATGATGATGATGATGATGATGATGATGATGATGATGATGCACGTGTTCCTGCAGGACAGCAAATCTGCAGAGAGAGCCGTTTCAGAAGCAAGACCTTTAAAGAGATGCATAATTTATGCTCTCTGTGTTTACATTTGGAATACATCTGAGTGAAGTGTGTGTGTGTGTGTGTGGGGCAAAATGTTCATGTAGTGTCTATCCTGATAAAAAATTAAAGGTGCTGTATGTAACTTTTTCACTCTACTAAAGCATAAAATACCATAATATGTTTGCATATATTGAGGAAACATGCTGAGTCCACAAACGCGTTTCTCTGACACACACTTCTACAGCCAGTTATTTTACTCTGAATGTGCGTTTCCAGGCTGGAATGTGTGTTATTGTTTTGGTCTGTTGCCAATTTGCCCATTTTCGTTGTCCATTGCACTCGTTCCTGTTGCGTGTCTCAAACTATCGACCCGCGTGAGCGCCGTCGAGTCTGAGGAGGCGGGAGAAACCACGATCTCCGATATTTTGAATTGAATTGCAGTACCTATTCTGACCACTAGCTGTCATTCTTACAGACTGCACCTTTAAGCTTATTTGAATCTAATTTCTCACATTGCATGAAATGCAACCGCGTCGTGTAAGCTAGATTTTACATCCTAAAGTACATGCAACGTCATATGCATACTGTACACTCACTTAAAGGAATACATGTGACCCTGGATCACGTCTCCAGTCTCGAGTCGCACGGGTATATCTGTGGCAATAGCCAACAATACATTGTATGGGTCAAAATTATCGATTTTTCTTTTATGCCAAAAATCATTAGGATATTAAGTAAAGATCATGTTCCATGAAGATATTTTGTAAATTTCCTACCGTAAATATATAAAACATGTATTTGTGTGAGTGAATGCTGCACAATCGTGAACATAAATGAACAACTTTAAAGGAGATTTTCTCAATGTTTTTTTGCACCCTCAGATTCCAGATTTTCAATAGTCGAATCTCACCAAATATTGTCCTATCATAACAAACCACACATCAATGGAAAGTGTATTTATTCAACAAATCTCAATTTAATTAAAGTGACCCATGTGACTGGTTTTGTGGTCCAGGGTCACATATAATATAGCAAATCTCACATTACTAAGCCTGTGTTATATAGCAATAGTTCTAATTATGCTTGCCTTTGCAAACACTACTAATAAGAGCTGAATTACTGAAGCAACTCCTTTGGTTGGAAACTCACTGGACGTTGCAGAATTTTAAAATGAGTTTGAATACTGATGGTTGACTTTATATTCTGAAACCTCTTCCAAGTTTATGTGAGAAAATCGATCGGGCCGATGTGCATGAGCCGGACTTTGAGAGTACAGCTGATGGTTGAAAACAGCTTCAGGCCTTTCATTCTTTTGTTCTCTGGGAGACTGTTAAAGTTTGTGTAAAAAATCCATGTTCTTTGCAATTCTCTTCCATTTAACTTCTTTCCAGTTTTAACTTCTTGGTCTAAGCTTGAGTTGCACACCAGGACCCTCTATATTTAACACAACGCCATTTACAAACAAGCACAATTATTTCAGCAAAACTAGCGACTCAAACAAGCAAAATAATCACTGGAAAAACTTTTTATTATGCTGTGTATAAATCAGTATGCACTATTGTCTATCCTCTTTATTAGTTAGTGCTGTTTGATCACTATCACTGTTATATAAGGAGGAACCAGAGCCTTATACTGTTAAAAAAAAAAAAAAATAATATATATATATATATATATATATATATATATATATATATATATATATATATATTTGTAAATATGGGATTATGAGATTACATTTTACAAGACAATACTATTTAGGTCTTTCTACTTAAATGTCATGTTTTATTCAGTGTTATTTTAATTTATATATTTTACTTTTATTTATATATTTTCATTTTCATGTTAATTTTAGTTATTTTTTTTTGTAATTTCATTGTGATTTTAAAAATAAATACTTATTTAAAAATAAATTGTGCTTTTGTCATTTTATTATTATTTTTTTTTTTTATATATTTACACTTAATTTATTATTTCCAGTTACAATTTTTAGTTTCAACTTAAACCTTTTTCAGTTTAATGCCAAGACAACATTTCTAATTTCCATTTAGTTGAAGTTTTTCAACTTTTATTTAATTTAAATTTAATTTTTTTTTAGCTTTATTTCAATTAACATTAGTGTTTTTAATAGCTGAATTGTTTTATTCAGTGTGTCACTTGTCAATTGTTAGTGAAATTTACTTACAATTTCTGAGTAAAAATCGTTTCTAAGAAAATCCTACACCATTTTTTTTCAGTGACCAGAATTTCATAGTGATTGAAGGATTTTGTCAATACATTGTATGGGTCAAAATTATTATTTTTGTGAGTGAATGCTGCACATTCTTGAACATAAATGGACAATTTTAAAGGAGATTTTCTCAATATTTAGATTTTTTTTTGTGTGTGCAATAAACGCCCTGGCAACCACAGCACTCTCGCGTCATGGATGTACTGTGAACATCACTCCCATTTATTATTAATTCATTAATTTATTGAACTACTGCCAGGATAAGAATACATCACTCTCAACAGGTGCATCTCTAGATGAAGCAGCAACAAGAGCGTTTTAAAAGCCATTAGTGGCTTCAGAACATTGGTGTGTTTAGTTGCTACTGCCACACTTGCTTGATTTAAATGTTTTAAAACGGGGAAAACAAGAGGAGTGATTTGCATTTTGATAATGGACACTTTGGAGACATCAGTGTCCTTGGAGACCAGGACCCGGGGAAGATGACTTCTACTGTTTGTTGACTGATTTGTTTATGGAAAACTTTAGTATCATCATTATATTGTTTATTTCAGACAGAGAGAGAGAGAGAGAGAGAAAACGGTATAATATAGATTTATGATAATGGACAGACTACCGTTAAACAGTTTGTGGTCCGTTAGATTTTGCAACATGCCTCTTTTGCTTTTTATGGGCCATGTTTTAAAATGACTAGTGGTTTGAATTGTTTGATTTTGTTTTTTGTTTTGAGCAATTACAGTTGTGGTCATGAAGAGAGAGAAAGCTGAACGAGGTAGCGAAGGAACTGTTGCCACACCTTAAAATATTTACATTTATTGATTAAAAGTTGCAAACTATTTTTTTTTGTTCTGTAATGTTGATCTTTATATTGTGTGTAATTTTAAACTCAAATTTCTGCATCAATTGATACAAAAAAATATAATAAAAATATATATATATATATATATATATATATATATATATATATATAAAAATATATAATTATAGTAACTTAATGAAATTGTCTGTGGATATCTAGTTGCATTAGGATTGGATATGGAGAATTTTTTTATTTAGTATAAAGTAATGACTGCGCTAATGCCAGTGACGAGTAATATCGGTTACAGTTTATTTTAAGGTGTCATTGTTATGGTGTAATTATATACTTATAGTGCAGCAGATTAGTAAAAAAATCGTTCACTTTGGTATAGAAGCATGAAATTTGGCACAGATACTCTCTAAGGGCCACTATTTTGGAAAAAGGCGTTGGCCACTCAAAAATTCAATATGGCGGCCATTTTTCAAAATGGCCGCCATTGCTATTCAATGCTTATTATATCAATTATTCAAACAGTGATCCAAGCATAACATTTTATACAAATACTCTCTAAAGGACATGTTAATAGAAAAAGATGCTTGTCCCTCAAAAATTCAAGATGGCCGCCATTTTTAAAGATGGCCACCGTTCCTGTCGAATATTAATTATTTCAAGTGTTCAAATGGTGATGCAAGCATAAAATTAGGCAGAAATACTCTTCAAGGAACACTCTTTTGGAAAAAGGTATGTGCCACTCAAAAATTCAGGATGGACACCATTTTCAAGATGGCCACCATTTCTGTCAAATAGTCATAATGTCTGCTTTGTCTGCCTCCTCTCCTTTGACCTGTCCAGCTTAGTTAAACTTGCCAGGCAATAAAATCCCCACCGGCATAGGTCTCAGGTTCATTGGAGTACACAAGCCTCTCCACCACGGCAAGGTGTAGTCCACAGAGAGGAAGTGCCACTGTTAGAAAAAGGATACGCTGCTGGTACAGGTTGCACATACAGTGGGGAGAACAAGTATTTGATACACTGCTGATTTTGAAGGTTTTCCTACTTACAAAGCATGTAGAGGTCTGTAATTTTTATCATAGGTACACTGAAACTGTGAGAGACGGAATCTAAATCCAGAAAATCACATTGTATGATTTTTAAATAATTAATTTGCATTTTATTGCATGACATAAGTATTTGATCACCTACCAACCAGTAAGAATTCCGGCTCTCACAGACCTGTTAGTTTTTCTTTAAGAAGCCCTCCTGTTCTCCACTCATTACCTGTATTAACTGCACCTGTTTGAACTTCTTACCTGTATAAAAGACACCTGTCCACACACTCAATCAAACAGACTCCAACCTCTCCACAATGGCCAAGACCAGAGAGCTGTGTAATGGGCTACAGGACAATAGGCAAGCAGCTTGGTGAGAAGGCAACAACTGTTGGCACAATTATTAGAAAATGGAAGAAGTTCAAGATGACGGTCAATCTCCCTCGGTCTGGGGCACCATGCAAGATCTCACCTCGTGGGGCATCAATGATCATGAGGAAGGTGAGGGATCAGCCCAGAACTACACGGCAGGTCAATGACCTGAAGAGAGCTGGGACCACAGTCTCTAAGAAAACCATTAGTAACACACTACGCCATCATGGATTAAAATCCTACAGCGCACACAAGGTCCCCCTGCTCAAGCCAGTGCATGTCCAGGCCCATCTGAAGTTTGCCAATGACCATCTGGATGATCCAGAGGAGGAATGGGAGAAGGTCATGTGGTCTGATGAGACAAAAATAGAGCTTTTTGGTCTAAACTCCACTTGCCGTGTTTGGAGGAAGAAGGAGGATGAGTACAACCCCAAGAACACCATCCCAACCGTGAAGCATGGAGGTGGAAACATCATTCTTTGGGGATACTTTTCTGCAAAGGGGACAGGACGACTGCACCGTATTGAGGGGAGGATGGATGGGGCCATGTATCGCGAGATCTTGGCCAACAACCTCCTTCCCTCAGTAAGAGCATTGAAGATAGGTTGTGGCTGGGTCTTCCAGCATGACAACGACCTGAAACACACAGCCAAGGCAACTAAGGAGTGCCTCTGTAAGAAGCATCTCAAGGTCCTGGAGTGGCCTAGCCAGTCTCCAGACCTGAACCCAATAAAAAATCTTTGGAGGGAGCTGAAAGTCTGTATTGCCCAGCGACAGCCCCGAAACCTGAAGGATCTGGAGAAGGTCTGGAGGAGTGTGCCAAAATCCCTGCTGCAGCGTGTGCAAACCTGGTCAAGAACTACAGGAAACGAATGATCTCTGTAATTGCAAACAAAGGTTTCTGTACCAAATATTAAGTTCTGCTTTTCTGATGTATCAAATACTTATGTCTTGCAATAAAATGCAAATTAATTACTTAAATCATACAATGTGATTTTCTGGATTTTTGTTTTAGATTCCGTCACTCACAGTTGAAGAATACATATGATAAAAATTACAGACTTCTACATGCTTTGTAAGTGGGAAAACCTGCAAAATCAGCAGTGTATCAAATACTTGTTCTCCCCACTGTATCTGCGAGACGGAAGGCGGAAGGACCATCAGAATTGAGACTGGTTTCAACAATATAGGTGACCAGTTCAGAAAGAGCCATAGGAAAGATGGCTGGTTGAATCGTTTCACTCTGTGACTCTTTCTCAAGCCTTCTGAGGTTTCTCTCTGTTGTAAAGATGAATGAGACGCAAATGATGGTATTTCAGCTCCTGTGCAATGGCATCAGCACCACTTAGTTGAGACAATAATTTAGCATCATTCAGTGTTTGTGCACATTCATGTAGTCTGTCATTCAGTTGCAGTGTCATTACCTGACGTAGGTCAGATTCAGGAGATATGTTATCACAAAGAAAGCAAACCTGATCATCTAGACTTTTCTGCATCATGGTTCTGCGATGCTTTGTTTGGCCTTCATCTATCTCACTACATTGAGCATCGGATTGTTGCTTCTGGGCACGAAGTAACTTTGTGTTGTTGAACCGAAGTCGACAATTGTAGTGATACTTCGCTTGGTTCCTTCTCAAAGCTTCTATACCACCACCTTCATCCAGTCGTTCCAGGTCCAGGGTCATTGGCATTTTGTTCATCTTGTGTAAGAGTGGAATGTTGGTGGCAATCATTTTATAGCCATCATGTTGAGAAACATGATGGGTAGGTGGTGATTGGAGGGGTTCCTTTGTGTCTGTCTGACAAAGACAACATTTCTTCCAATCAGTTGGCCTCTTGGCTGACATGGGATTTTCATTTGCCATTTTGGGGGTTTGTTGTCTGATTAAGGCCGAGGGGTTATCCTTTTACCACCTCAATCATAGACATAGTACACATTCAGGTATGGGATACAACTAGGTACGGGTCACCTACACCTAGCCCGATCATTCATCCAGTGCCATTTAAGTCCCGTGTGATCTGTACACCTTCCAGGTAAGCATACATGAACAAGTCATGTATTGCCCCGCTTACCCTTGGCTCGGCTCTCCCGCGCTGGCACAACCTGTCAATTCAGGTGCGGCTATCTAACTACTATTACTAGCTAATTGATGAGGGGCTGGTAGACAGCATTTGGGACACTAAACTTAGCTATACTATTACTACTAGTCAAGAACTACAGTGTAAGTAAAACTAGATCAGCTGACACTGAACCCCATGCTGAGTTCCACAGCAGTTAAGTCACCAGTGTGCCCTGGTTGTGTAATGACGTTCACTATATTAAACAAAACCTTCCTTAACACATTAAATTGAGCTCTGACAGAAATGGTGGCCATCTTGAAAATGGTCACCATCTTGAATTTGAGCGGCACACACCTTTTTCCATGATAATGTTCCTTGAAGAATATTTGTACCAAATTTCATGATAGCAGCACCATTTGAAAAAAAGATGTAAGGATTCAAGAGAAATGGCGGCCATCTTGAAAACTGGTAGCCATCTTGAATTTTTGAGGGACAAGCACCGTTTTCCAAAAAAACATTCTGAAGAGAGTATTTTCACAAAATGTTATGCCTACATCACTGTTTTAACAATTGACATAATGAGCATTTTACAGAAATAGCGGCCATCTTGAAAAAATGGCCGCCATGTTGAATTTTTCGGTGGCCAACGCCTTTTTCCCAAAAAGTGACCCTTAGAGAGTATCTGTGCCAAATTTCATGCTTCTATACCAATTTGAACGATTCTCTTGAAATATGCCATTAATCTGCTGCACTATTAAGTACTGAGTAATATTAAGCAACTACAGTACATGTACTTACTATAGGGTTAGGGTAGGATTAGGATTTGGTTGAGGGTTATTTGCATGCAATTATGCATAAATTACTGTTATTACTATGGTAAGTACATGTAACGTAACGAGGACACTGTAAAATAAACTGTTACTGTAATATCTATTTTGTTCATTAATATTCATGCTAAATAAGATACATTAAGCATGTGCTATGATAGTTGTGAATTTTAACTGAAATAAATCAGATTAATTGGGTTCCAGGGCTACAACTCAGTCAAATAAGTTGTTGGAGCGACTTAAAAATTTGTGTTTATGCCATAAATTATTAAGTTGATTACTCTAAATATTAAGTTCCTCTAACTCAGTGTAGCTTGCTGGTTGAACGCAATTTCATTTGAAGATGTGAAATACAGATGCAAACTTTGTTTTGTTTTTGTTGAGGCAAAACTTTTTTTTTTTTTATAATAGTTTTTTTTTTTTTTGTGAATGTAAGAGGTCCCAAAAGTTTCAGATGAAAGTGCAGATAAATGGAGTTATTGTGTCCTAAAAAAAAAGAATCGATTCTGAACTGAAACGAGTCGTCAGCAATTCCAGTCTCACTTCCAACTGAACTTACGAAGGTTTGTATCTAATTTGCATAATGTCAGTCTGTTGTCTTGATTGGCTGACAGTCTCTTTGCTCCGCCCTCAAACACTGTAGTTTATCTGAGACTGGAAGAGTTTGGTTCGTGTTGTTCATGTGGAGAAGACGCTGTTTTCTGAGATTGATACGGTAAAACCCACGCCATCGTTACAGTTCGTATCACTGTGTCAAGAGCTGAGATTCAGATATGATAATGAGTGTTTGGTTTCTGACCAATCACAGCAGAGCAGCTCTCAGAGAGGCGGGGCTTAGAGAGTCTGAATCCTTGATGGAAGCGTTTCAGACACAGAGAAAAAGAGCTGATGCTGCACTGGACATTATGAGAAAATTAAAGTGTTTTTGACCTTAGATGCATGTAAACATGTTGTTGGAGAAAACAAAACAACATTATGAGCTTTTAAAATAGAATAATAGGAGCACTTTAAATTATGAGAGAATTGATGAACAGCAAACACATTTCCGCTGAAGTCGACACACTAACACATGTGGAATCAACAAACCCCCGGTTACATCCGGCACACATGCATCTCCTCTGATGGAGTCACTATGGAATGTGTATATTTATTTATTTTAAAAGGGGAGTGCAATGAACTGGTCCCACTCAGTATGTGGTGTATTTACAGTTCAGAGGTCATATCCTACACTTTGTAGCAGTTTCTGTTTTGCATAAGCCAATTATTGTGTTAGTCAGGATTTCTTGCACCAATAACATAATTTACTTTCACATCATGACCTCTGTCCAGCCGCTCTCTGACCCCAAAAATGTACTACTTTTTTCAATTTTTTAAGAATTCTATATGTAAATAACCTCGGTTATGACTGGCTAACCTCTTTGCATAGCATGAATTATAATGTTTACAGATTTCGGGTTTGCCGAGTTCGAGTTATAGTTTTGATCTGCTTCATCCTTTAGTAACAAGATCTTTTGCAAAGCAAAGATTCATTAATCTTACTGATATATAACACACTGCTGCTTGAACTAAGATCAGGCTGAACTGGGCAGGGATCCTAATCTTCCATTACATTATACTGTTATATATAGTTAGTTGTCTACCAATGGGTTAGTATTTTTTTTTTCTCTTTCTTCTGGTGTTTAGGGCTAATAATATCTTTTGTGTGGCTTTTATGTTTTCTCACATAGTCCAAAAAAAATCCACCTTGCTTGGATTTATTTATTTATTTAAAAAAATGCTAACACTTTATTTTACAGTGTCCTTGTTACATATGTTACACTTACCATAGTAATAACAGCAAATTATGCATAATTGTATGCAACTAACCCTCAACCAAATCCTAATCCTACCCTAACCCTATAGTAAGTACATGTTGGTAATTATAATTACTCAGTACTTAAATGTATAATTACATTGTAACAATGACACCTTAAAATAAAGTGTAACCAAAAACGATTATATAAAAAAAAATCTATTTATTTATTTTAATTACTTATATTTAATTCATTATTTACATGTAAATATATAAATACAATTGTTTATTTTTATTTCTATTCATTTATTTACATGTAAATATATACATTTATTTATATGAATTTATTACATGTACATAAATCCAATTCATGTCATTTATTAAATTTTTTATATTAATTATTTACTTGTATTTATTTAACTGTTTACATGTAAATATATAAATACAATAATAAAACAATTATTTCTATTAATTTATTTACATATGTAAATAAATGAATATAAATAAATACAATTGTATATATATATATATATATATATATATATATATATATATATATATGTATACCTGAATGGCCTATATTTACATTAATTAAAATATATATATTTTTAGATATGTTTAATCAGCTGCACGTTAGGTCTTAATCACCTTGCTAGTGACCAATGACCAGCTAATTGTACATTATTCTTTTACAAATGTAAATGTTAACAAACAAATTTTTATTAAAATTAGAAATATAAATGAAAATTCATTTAGATGTGTGTAGATTCAACATATTAAGCCTTAAATGGGAAGTTTAAGGCTGATTCTCTTCTTTGTAAGTGCAGAGCATTTGTTATATTTGAAGTGGAGAGTCACTGACTCCCTGCTGCTAAAATACGAGCCTGCTCTAAACCTCATTCAGAACACAATTGACTCTTTTTAATTAAAGTTCAGGCCTTCAGAGGGAGTCAGAGGCCGATGAAGTGTGGTGTTTTCTCATCGCAGCTCTTAAATCTCAGTGTGCTGAGACTCAGTGGTGAAGCTGCTGTCTGGCCTTCTGAAGATGAACGCTAATGGAAAGAGGGAGCGGTATTATCCAATCTCTGAAGCCTTTTCGCTCAGACACTCATTCTCATTCTCAGTCTTCTCCAGAGTTTGTGCTCTCAACCTAATGATCTGAGCTGCTGTCCATTCATTTTTATAGATATGATTCTGAACACAGTTGTGATGTTGTTGAGATCATTTCTGAAATTCTAGATGAGATGCAAAAGTCTCCATTCACTTTCCATTTAATTGTATTGCTGTCTAGGAGAAACACTTGACATAGATTATTTTTTTGTTTCCTAGAATTTTGCTTAATGCAAATTAGTAGTGCATTTTATTTATGTATTTTCTGTTTCATTTTTTTATGTATTATTTATTGAAAATGTAAATATTTTGTTCTTTTCTTTTTTTTTCTGTCTAGGTGAAACCGTTGACATAATACTCTTTTTTTTTTTTTTTTTTTTTACAGAATTGTGCTTAAAGCAAAATAATAGTTTTATTAATTAATTAATTAATTTGTTTATTTACTTGCAACTTTTTCTGTTAGAAGTATGTATTTATTTTATATTTGTTTTTGCATTTGATTTTTTATTTACATGTTCTGTGTCCTATTTGTGTATTTATTTTTTAAGTTTTTGCATTTATTTCTATTTATTTTTTCATTTATTTATTTATTTAATTTTTTTAAATTTTTTATTTATGTATTTGCAGTTATTTAATTTAGTTTAATTGTATTAATTTATTAATCAAAGGGCCTGTATTGGAGGGAAAAATGACATAATACACACAATTTTCTTTCCTACAGAATTGTGCTTAATGCAATTTAGTAGTGCATTTCTATAGCAAGTCGGCCCTGTTAAACAGCAGCAGCACAGCCCCTAATGCCAGAGAACAGACTCTGAATATTAATGACATTAGCATTGCACAGAATCCTGCTTCACTCCTCCGTCTGCTGTGCGACAGCATCTGCATTCACTCTCTCCTGGATTAGATAGCGCACATACTGTCAATTAAAATACGATTAGCAATAATGACAAAAGGTGTCCCTGTTTTGACTGGAGCAGGTGAAAAAACGGATCGTTTAGGCAAAAATGACGGATTAATTTTGGCAGGTGCTCTTGCACTCCTGGGTTTGCATTCTACACACGCCGTATGGGATAAAACCATATCTGTCACTATTCTGTGTTTCTGTCTCCAGAGCTGTTAAATAATGAACCATCTCTCACAGTGATCCCTCTCCTGAAAACATCACATAAACCTTTCCAAGAGACTGAAGACATTACGGGAAATACAAGAGCGTCTAAAAAGTGAAATCTTTGCTCGGAGTGCATGATTGCTTACACTTTACTCTGAGGTGCTGGTGTAAGACTGGCTTGATTCTTGCAGTGAATTTCTTTTTATATGTCTATGAAACACACAACAGAAGCTCGATACACTCTTAAAAATAAAGGTTATTTTTTGGCATTGATGGTTCCATGAAGAACCTTTAACATCAATGGAATCTTTCCATTCCACCAAAGCTTCTTTATAGTGGAAAAAGGCTCTTTAGATTATTTAAATGTTCTTTGAACTAAGATTTTTTATTTTAATTTTAATAAATGCTCACTGAAAGATTGTTTCGGGAAACAAACATTATTATTTATGGCATCCCAGCAAAACAAAACTCTCATTTTCAGAGTGCTATCATTCATATTTTGAGAAGGAAATGTGAGTTAAGCTTGCCTGTGCAGCTGTAGGTGGTTGCCAGGGCGTTGCTAATGATAACATTATATAAACTCTGTGTTTGTCATGATTTGTTTTGGGTTTTATTTTCACTTGTTTAGTGCCTTTTATTTTGTAATTTGGCTTAGTCTGGTTCCTGGTTTTGTCATGTGCTTTCCTAGTCTCTTGTGTCACATTCTTATTGGTTTATTGGTTTGTGTGAAGTCATTTCTGTATACATATCCCTCATGTTTCCATTGTCCCTTGTCTAGCTGTGATGTTGTAACCTACTGGTGAGTGTTTATGTTCCATGTCAATAGTGTCACGTCTATATCAAGCCATAGTCAAGCCTGTTTTGGATTATATTTTGTCACTTTGTTTCAATAAACTGCACTTGGGTTCAAGTCCATCTTCCCAACAGTGGACATACAGTATGTTACAGATATATAATATAATTAAACAGCTCATTAATGTTAGGATAGCCATAAACCATAACAATACATTTTAAAACCATATCAAGCAATTACATTTGGAAAAGGAAAAATGTATAAACTTTACATTAAATGAGTAGTTTATTTTTATTTGTATACAATTTTTAAGGAAAAAATTGTTTCCAAGATTTTTTTTCTTCATCATTACACTGTAAAAGTTAAATGATCAATAATTTGACAACATATGTTGCTTTAATTAATCAAAATAAGGTTTTCAACTTTTATAAGGTTTTTAATAAGGTTTTCAAGTTATAGAAGATTCGACTATAAGTCATTTAATGTAATTTAAGTTGAAATGACTTACATACAGTAAATATCCAAGTTGATTGTACTTAAATTAAGGCAGCAATTTTTTGCAGTGTAGAAACTATATATAATTTACTTCCTTATAGAAAAAAAATGATTAAATTAGCTTTATTTGATTTGATTTTCTACATAGATCCTGTTTTGTACTGAAGAGAAAAGGCATTATTATTCCTCTCTTCCCGTCAGGACTGCAGGGGAATGAAACATTGCTCCACCTTCCAGTTCCCTGAACTTTGTGTGGCCGCAGAAACTTTTTTTAATGCATAATTCTTTGGGGAAAATCCTTGATATTTTTTTTGTTTTTCTCTTTGCCAACATTTCTTCTGATTTTTCAAAGAAATTTGGCCCCGACTCCCAAGTTTCCAGTGAGACCAGCGTTCTAGTCTGTACAAATGATGCAATGTTTTTAGTGCAAACTTTTATCGATTATGGGGATGCTGACAGCTTTCCTCACTCTCCCGTATTGCAAACTCAGACATATACAGTAAGTCTGTTTCTGCTGCAGACTCTTACCGTAAGGGGTTTGCTGAAATCCCATGAACATTTGTAATGCTAATGATTCTTTCTTTAGCCCTGCAATGCAGTAAACGCTCTTTATCTTCTGCCAGATGAGAGCTATGTATGGTCACAGAACACGGCAATACCTTTCTCAGACAAAGATCTGAACACTGTCTATCATAAAACCACAAGTGTAGTTGACAATATGAGTCAGAAATGCTGTCTTTAATCAGTTTGTTTGAAACCGCAGAACATGCTGATATGCAGGACTCATCAAACTAGTGTTTTCCATGACGGCTAGATGCCATTTCTGAACAAATCTGAACAATCATGGTGACCTGAATGGCCTCGTTTTCAGACGTATTTAGAGTTCGATCCATTTCAACATCTGGAGATCATTTGGTTCTTTCAAAGAGTTGTTGTTTATCAGACTGAAGACAGCTCGGAGAACGCCAGTGCATAGAGATCTTGTTTTCATAAATGCAAAAAATAATAATAAGGATAATGAAATTGCTGAAGGCACAGAATTCTTCATCTTCATCTTGTTTGTTTTAGACATGTTTCTATAATTATTGATCTATGCTTTATTAGTATAGGAAGATCAGAAAGGTTAATCGTGTCCAGATGTGTCCGGATCGCTCTGAATCTCCAGTATTCACAATAAGACTGTTAATACAACAGCTAAACCTGGGCCTTCAAACCTTCTTCTTTCAAAACATTGTAGCCTACAGTAAGAACTACAACAGTAGCCTAATATTCTGTTTAATTAGCAAATATGCATTAAATTGATCAAAAGTGGCATTTATAATGATACAAAAGATTTTTAAAAAGTGCCGTTCTTTTGATCTTTCTATTCATTAAAGAATCATGAAAAATAAAATGAATGACGGTTTCCACTGAAATATGAATCGGCACAACTTTTTTCAACATTGATAATAATCCTAAATGTTTCTTGAGCATCAAATCATCATATTAGAATGATTTGTGAAGGATCATGTGACACTGAAGACTGGAGTAATGAATAAATTACACGTTACTATATATTCACATAGAAGAATAGCTGTTTTAAAATGTAATAATATTTCACATTTGTGACCGTGGATCACAAAACCAGGCATAAGTCGCACGCGTATATTTGTGGCAATAGCCAACAATACATTGTATGGGTCAAAATTATAGATTTTTCTTTTATGCCAAAAATCATTAGGATATTAAGTAAAGATCATGTTCCATGAAGATATTTAGTACATTTCTTACCGTAAATATATAAAACATGTATTTTTGTGAGTGAATGCTGCACAATCGTGAACATAAATTGAAAATTTTAAAGGAGATTTTCTCAATGTTTCAATTTTTTTGCACCCTCAGATTCCAGATGTTCAATAGTCGTATCTCAGCCAAATATTGTCATATCATAACAAACCATACATCAATGGAAAGCTAATTTATTCAACTTTCATGTGATGCATTAATCTCAATTTCTAAAAATTGACCCATGTAACTGGTTTTGTGGTCCAGGGTCACATTTTTACTGTATTTTTGATCCGATAAATGCAGCCTTGGTGAGCAGAAAAGACTTCTTTAAAAAATATAAAAAATTTTACATAAACCCCGCCCCCGGAACACGATTTACAGATTATCAAGACAGATTATGCAGATCAATGACTAGAAGATAACTACACATAAGCTACATAAATTCATCAACTAACCATTCAGAAATGTCCTGTTGCTTCTACATGTTGTCACTTCTTCTTGAGTCTCTCCATCATTGTCTGACTTCGGTTTGAACATAAAAGGCTAAAAGTGTTTGAAATGTTCGGTGTGTGTGAGGTAAAAGGACACAAGCTCTTGAAGCTCCGCCCCCTGTGCCGGGAGCAGCAACTCATTTGCATTTAAAGCCGAGTTCAGACTGCACGATTTTCAAAGTAGTCGGGTCACTGTTCTTTTCACACTGCGTGACTATCTGGGGTAACATTCAGTTGCTGGTGTGTTCACACTGCACGATGCATCGGCGACAGGAGGGTTCACACTGCATGACTTTCAGGAGGAAGAATCGCCGACAACTTCTGTCTGGTCCGCAAACAGCGTTTCACAACCAAACACACGCGAGAAGTGATAAGGGAATAGCGCAAAATCCCGCGTGCGTAAGACCGCAGTTCTCGCGCGAGACTGAAATTGTTATTAAAAATGATAGCCTGCAAGAAGCTTGCGATCCAAATTGTCTGTGCATTGATTTGCAGCGAAAAGGAGAAAAAGAAAAACATAGTATGCATGAGGAAATGGCTGGGAAGACGAGGGGAGCAAGGACTGTGTGTTCTGCAGAGAGTTGGGGGTAAATAAATAATTTTGCAATGTGCTGCTGTTGCTGCTGGTCAAGCAAATGTTTGTGCTTTGTTTCTGTTTGATATAATTGTAAATATATCTATTAAAATACTGATATTGTGGCCTATAACTCCTCCCTGAACTCCCCGCTGCTCTGTATCTTGCTCTCTCATTGGCTGTCGGTCATCGCCGATGTAGTTTTCAGTCAGAATACATTCACACAGCAGGATTTTGAATCGCCGACAGGTCCAGATATTTAGCATGCCAAATATCTCACGGGCGTCTGCGATTCTCTCAGATCGCGTCTTTGCTCATTCACACTGCGTGATTGTCACTCGCGTGAACGAGCACCGATTTGCCTGTGATTTCGGGCATTTGTGGCGATTTCTCAAAAACTGTCGGCGAGTCAAAATCGGGGCTAAAATCGTGCAGTCTGAACTCGGCATAAAGGAACAGACACAAAAATTGTGTGTTTTTGCTCACCCTCAAAAAGTGACAATTTTAACATGCCATATAAAAATATCTGTGGGGTATTTTGAGCTAAAACTTCACACACACACTCATCAGAGACTTATTTTACATCTTGTGAAAAGGGCATTATAACACCCCTTTAAAATAGTTTGAAGAGTGTATTTTTCATTTAATGTGTTGCACGTACACCATTACAGAGAGCATCAAAAGGACGCATTTAGAAACTAACCTCAATTTTCCTCCTAAAGAAGCATGAAAATAAAGATGGACGGAAGATATAATGAATACATTTATATTCGCTGTATTCTCCAAAAACCAGCAGACATGAAGGTAAATTCCAGATGTGTCTT
>NC_138732.1:3773066-3798066 GCF_965113295.1 Leuciscus leuciscus | reverse complement strand
CACTTCATTTTCCTCTAGGGAAATGTGAACATAACCCTGTTTACTAATTAAATTGACTTACGTTTTAAGCTTGGCAATATATTGTACATTTGGTATAAATGTGCACTAATAGGAGATTAATAGCTATTAGATAAAGCATTTTTCATGGAGATGGTTTTTGGATTAAATACTCGGGCTACTTACGAACAGCACATGCGTTCGCTTTACAAAACAGCCCTTCACATCTTATTATGAAGTGTCAAGCCTATTGAATAATTAATAAGTTGTTGAGAACTAAAGAAAGATGAACAAAAAGCAAAATAGGTCATCTTTAAAGGAACAGTCCACCGTTTTTTGAAATAGGGCTTATTCACCTTCTTTCCTACATTTAGATAGGTGGGCAAATGCATTTTTGTCTCAGTGCATGCATTGTTTTAGTTTGACAGGGTTGGCGCTAGCTTAGCTTAGCATAATGAATGGAATCCTTTGTTGCCAGCTAGCATGTCCCGAGTAAAAGTGATAAAAAAAACCAAAAAAAAACCGAATTACTTCTTGTAGCCTGCGTATTCACAACAAGTAAAAATAGCGATGCAGATTAACACTAGGCGATTTCCTATGCAGATTTTGACTTGGGACTATATTAGGGGGAAGCACAGGCGAAGCACTGCTACTTGGGCGCAGAGATATCATGCCCAAGTAGCAGTGCTTCGCCTGTGCTTCCCCCTAATATAGTCCTTAATATATAAGTCAATATCTGCCTAGGAAATCGCCTAGTGTTAATCTGCATCGCTATTTGTGCTTGTTGTGAATACGCAGGCCACAAGAAGTAATTAGGTAGGGTTTTTTTTTTTTATATATCACTTTTATTCAGGACATGCTAGCTGGCAACAAAGGATTCCATTCATTATGCTAAGCTAAGCTCACGCCGACCCTGTCAAACTAAAACAATGCATGCACTGAGACAAAAATGCATTTGCCCACCTATCTAAATGTGGGAAAGAAGGTGAATAAGCCCTATTTCAAAAAACGGTGGAGTGTTCCTTTAACTAGTGTGTAATGTTGCTGTTTAAACATGAAAAATCTTCTCTATATCAGTGTCAGTGTTTCTGAACTCCTGAAACGCCTCCATTGTAGTCTTGAGTTTCTTCCGGGAACGAACACGTCACAATATTCCTCATTTAAATAATTAATGCGCAGAATAAAGGGGCGGGGCCTGGTTGAGTTAATTAGTAGTGTGTTAAACTGACGGTTATGGAAAGGGGCAGGACATTTCCCAAACACACTCGAAGCGCTCGACCAATCACAACACACTGCCCCAGCCGACCAATCAGAGCACAGTGTGCTTTACAGAAGGAGGGGCTTCATAGAGACAGGAACTAAACAGAGCGTTACTGACAGACTGGGAAGAGAGGAGCCGCAACAATGGAGAATATGAGGAAAATAATCAACATTCAAGCTGGAAAACCTCTTCTAGAGCTTGAAAACAATATGGCCCCTTTTAAAAGTAACTCTGAAATAGCAGTTTAGTATTAAACTGTTTATTTAATTACTTTTTAGTGTCTATCCAGCATTAAAGATGGCCAGACATCAATATCCAAATTGCGTTTTGCATTACTGAAACTCTATCTGCTGTAAAAATATCGTCTGGAGGACAAATACTTGCATTAAGTACAAAATGACTGCATTTTTGGATTTGTTTCAAGCCGAGTGCATGCTTATGTGGGCAGCATTTTAAGCAGCATATCTAAACAATCCCTGAATGCAGTGCAACAAATGTTTATCATAAATATAATTAAGTATGAGTTGTTAAGCAGGGCTTAAAATAAACTTTTTGCCACACCTGCCATTGGCCGGTTAATAAATAAATATTTTCACTGCTTTAAAATTAAACTGTTTTTGGCAAAAACAGCCCGTTGTGACACCAAAATTTTAGATACCAGTGAAAATTCACAATCCTCTATTCTAATTTTTGATACCACGTTAAAACTACTGGCCTAATATACGTCTAAAACTGGCCTAACTGATATACGTTTAAAACATCATTAAAGAAAATGAACGGTAGTTTTCAGGTAGAGACATTGAATAAAGTAATCAAGTGTAAAATAACCATAGACAGTATATAAACTGGACACAGCGACCCCATTGGATTCAACGGAGACAAGTGAAGTCAATTAGAAGCTCTTCTTCCTGATGGTCGAGCGTACTGTGCAGACTCACACTGAGCTTGACGACGTAGATGTGACGTGAGCAACCCGTCTGTCTTCTAGTAGCTGTGCCGAGAGAAATCTGAATCATTCCCTTCCGAAACGTGCAGAGACGGAGAGTGTGAGTAGGAGGTGTCCATGAGCTGAAGCAGGAGAAACTTTTGCTCAGTATTCTGATTAATTACTTTGTCATTTTGCCTCCACGTCCCCCCGATTGCCCGCGAGCTTCTCCTCCTGTCCATACGGTAATCTCTCTACTGTGCGACAGAGAGTCGCGTGGTTATGACACAATCGTTAGCCTATTTTTACAAAAACTGCTTCTACGGGGCCATAACGTAAGATACAAGGTAATGGAGCCTTTCATACATTGTCGTGTTTCTTTAGAAATAAATAATGGACAAATGGAGTCTTTAAACGCCTCAGATGTAAAGTTATTCGCTGTCAAAGTGACGCCAAAATGAATGGGAGTCAATGGAGTGCTAACAGCAGGTGATGGTCCGCTAATCAATGGCGGCGCCCGGGGAAGCTTCAATGTTTTATGAAACACTGCCCCCCTGAAAATAACACTGAATAGTCTTTACTGTCTAAATTAAACATCAATTAATCCTTATTAAAGTTTCAAAAGTTATTCAATCAAGAACAGTGAGTGATTTTTTTTTTTTTTTCTTTCTTTGATTAACATTAGAAACATCAGGAATATTAGGCTACTGTCACTTTAAGAGCGAATGCACAGATCTAATATACTGATACTGTACACGTGTGTTGTCTTTCTCCACTGTCTACATTCACTCCAGCCATAACCGACTGTGTTTACTGAGATACTCTCAGAGACAGGCATTTTTTGACATCCTTTTGCGTGAATATGTCTGTTTAAGCGCATGAAGACACGAAACAGAGCTCATTTCAGGATTCACGAGCTGTCTGAGACGCGTCTTTCTGGCCTCGGTTACACTGTCAGTGAAATGTGACCCAATTCTGATTTTTTGCTCATATGTGACACAGATCCGATGTGTTCTATGACAATGTAAACAGGGGGAAAAAACGCATGAATTCGGATATTTCGAGATCTGTTTCAGGCCTCATTCATAGTGGAAATAAATGGGATATGTGCCAATGCGACTGTGATGTAAACAGGCAGATCGTATTTTCTGAGACATTAGGCAACGTCTCCGCGGTTTAATGATGAGAGAAACCCCTGTCATTTGCAAAGGGACGGATGACCCGACGAAACGTTGTGTCGTCGTAGGAGAGGAATGTGAAAAAACGTTGACACAACATATTGTCGTACAAAACAAAATTTCGGACCGACCGCTCCTCGTTAAAGCCAATATTTAAGCCAAAATCTCTCTCATACAATAACTGAAGCATATGTGCAATGATGGCACTTTTCGTCCTCCTTCGCCTTAAAATCATGGTGATGTTTGGCGAACTTCGCATATATCGCAGAGCAAGCATCAAGCATATTTTGCGTTCGTCCATCTGTGCAAGAGAATTTAACCCTTTAAGCATACGCGATGTTTCAGATAGTATGGCAAGTGTAAACACATGAATCGGATATGGGTCACAGGTGAAAGAACGTGCAAAAGGATGGTAAAAAATAAATAAAAATCGGATAAAGGTAACCGATCAGAATTGGGCATCAAGACCTGCAGTGTAAACGAGGCCTCTGTGTTCGCGCTTCTGATGCACACTAAACTTCTCACACAGCGCGCGAGTAATAAACTGAGTTCTCATTTTGCGTCGTCTTGCGCTTGTATAATCAAATTAGCAAGACTTAAACTTTCGTGACATTGCCGTCAATCGTCCCGAGCGTCGTTCATGTTCTCACAACATTGCATTGTTAGAATTCAGGAAAATGTTATCGGCCAAAACTGGCGATTGACACCGGTTTCATACACTGATTTCTACTCTCATTTGGAGCTTGGCGAGTGTTAATGTTAAGCCCTGTTGTTGAGTGTTAGCACTGATAAGACAGTCAATCGTAATTAGACTTGAACTATTTGAATAATGTTTGTGAGTGTGCTACAGGGATGTATTTTTATGGCTATTGTGGTGTTAGTTTAGTGAGTTATAACTTTGTTGAAATAAATTGAGTGTGAAATAAGTGCTATTTATTTCCAATGTAGAGCATTTCAAATCAGTCCGTTTGAGTTATTATGCTACTTTATAAGGCAGATTACTCTTCTAAAGTCATGATGAACTGTCAAGCCAACAAATCATAATTAATCTTTTTTTAAACTAGTTTAAAGGGTTCCATCACTTAATTTATTGAACCTTTTAGTGGTTTCATCATGAGATCATAGTTTCAATTCATTCATTTTGTTTCAATTCATTGTTAATTTTATGTATTAAGACACATACTTCATCACTAGAAAGTAACCTGTTAAACATTATGCAACAGAACACCATTGAACCTTTCTTTCTAAGGGTGTAATAAATTATAAATGACTATAAGTAACCGCAGTGACCTTTGCAGCTTTAACTGTTCACTTAAAGTCAACAGCGTGTCGCAAAACAAGAACATTATGACCACACTTTACACTTTAAGAGAGAAAAACTATGAAAGTTCACAGGAATTTACATCCCTTCGTCTTATAGTGGCGTCCACAAGTCTGAGACTGCTAGGCTTATTTATATTTTTATACTATTATAGTAGCCTACTTATTAATATTTTGCGGGAGAAAAGCAAAACAACTTCCAGTCGTCACAAGCCAGCCAAGCCACTGCAATTGAGATGAATGAATGCTAAAGGAAAGCTGCTTTCTCCAGGTGAAATGTCCCACATTACGGATTGTAAATGGGTTTTCTTGTTCATTTTAATGATTATTTTTTGGGGGACTGGTGTATGTAACTAGATAAGACAACAAAATCTGGATTGCATTTAGCATTATTAAAGTCTGCCACGTTAAATGCTGAAATAACAAATAAATGGAAGACAAATACCAGCATTAACTACAAAATACCCTCATTTGTGTAACATTATTGAGGTGTGTGATGAATTTCCCCACTGATATTGTGAACTTTTTACCATTAATCTTTTATTTGGCCTCCGGGATGATTAATTCTCTCCTGGGTTACGGCCAGTCTTCCCATCTTAGATGCAAGTGAGGGGAATTGAGGCTAAAATACCAATGTGATCAATCAGGCCTCGGCGCAAAGCAAACACACTGCCGGGTTTAAGTGATGGGGTCGGCTCGGAGAAGATGTTAATAAAGACGGAGAAAGCCAGATCGAGAGAGGCTGGATGAAAGAGATTTTCTGTCAGGAGCGGCGCGGGTAAGATTTATCTCTCTACACTCTTAATAAGCTGATGTTTCTGCTGAGCATGCGGGTATTTGCTGCTTTAATTGCCATAATTGCATGCATATTTCTTTTTTATATCTTTGTTCCCTGTGAAAACTGGTCATGGAAGTTTGTCTTTTGTTTTAAGGCAAGACACTGCAGATAAAACATTTTTTGTAAATAAATAAATAAATAATTTTGCTTCCATAATTCGTCTTCCTTCCGACTAGTAAAAAGAAAACATCCAAAATACACATTCAAGTTATATTTACTTTATCTATTTGCATATTCAGTAGCACTTACACACACCAAACTTTACAGTTGTATTCCTAGATATATATCATTCGCCATTATTCTTGAAAACATGGTGATTTTATTATTTTTTTTAAGGCTGTTGAGACAATATTTTCTGATATATGGAGTGATAAAAAAAAGAGAAATCCACTGTAAAAACTCGAACACGTCAACAAAACAATACGAATTTTGAACCTGGTTTAATCCACTGTTCAGTTTTCTGTAATATGCAAATAAATGCATTTTAATTATATAATACCTCATTTGCATATTTAAACAATATACTATATAATTAACTGGAGAAAATACTATAGTATAGGCATACTTTAATGTGAACCATATTTAATGTGGCTAACAAATTTGCATGTTTTTTGAGAATGAGGATGTTGGTATCTGCCTAATTTGTAATTTAATCATGGTGCAAGAAGTCTGATTATTATGATTTTATATTTATAAAAATAAAACGTGGCGTTTTAAACTGAGACGTGCGTGAGGTTGAAGAGCTTGTGTTCTGTGACCTCTCCTGTTCTCAGATCAGGCTTCCTCCGTCAGGAGACGAGCGGCTGGGTTTGAGTGTCTCCACAATACTCTGATCCCGACTGAATCCCTCTGAAGGTTTGAGTAAATCCTCTTTACATAAGCGTGCCCTTCCACGGAGTCACACTCGCAGACCTCCAGTGATTGGTCACAGAGTTCATCCTGTCTTCAGTTTTCTTCAGCTGTCCTGAGCTTTCGTTTAGGAGCATCAGTCAGGTTATGTTTATTTAAACCACAAGCTTCCTCACACAGATTAATAATAGCTGCACTGTACAAAAAAAAAGTGAAATTTACAGCAAAGAAAGGCAGCTGTGGTTGCCAGAGCTTTACCGTAAAAGAATATGGCAGCAACATTAAGTTTTACAGACTGAACTGAACTTTACAAAACACACCTTCGCATCTCATAATGAGGTGTCAAGCCTATTAAATAATTAATAAGTTGTTGAGAACTAGTTAAAGATGACCTATTATGCTTTTTGTTCATCTGTCTTTGGTGTGTAATGTTGTTGTTTGAGCATGAAAAACTCACAGTTCTTCTCTATATCAGTGTCAGTGTTTCTGAACTCCTGAAACGCCTCCATTGTAGTCTTGAGTTTCTTCCGGGAACGAACACGTCACAATATTCCTCATTTAAATAATTAATGCGCATAATAAAGGGGAGGGGCCTGGTTGAGTTAGTTAGTAGTGTGTTAAACTGGAGGTTATGGGAAGGGGCGGGACATTTCCCAAACACATTCGAATTGCTCGACCAATCACAACACACTGCTCCAGCCGACCAATCAGAGCACAGTGTGCTTTTCAGAAGGAGGGGCTTCATAGAGACAGGAACTAAACAGAGCGTTACTGACAGACTGGGAAGAGAGGAGCCGCAACAGAGGAGAATATGAGGAAAATAATCAACATTCAAGCAGGAAAACCTGTTCTAGAGCTCAAAAACAACATCAAGACTTTGTAAAAGGGCATACAATGGCACTTAAGGTAAAAGCAGGGTGAGAAAAACAGCTGTTCAAAACCACGAGTGCTCAAATAGAGGTGACACATGCATGCTTTTAAATTATTTAGGCGTATTGTGGTTTTCAGGAGGTGCAGGTGATGCTCTGCAGGTGTGCTGGTTTAGGCATTCGTCCAAACACGTCGTCTCATGCTAGGTAATTATTTGTAGATCAACTTCTGCTGATTCTCAGTAGGGAGTGTCGTGTTTGCAGTAATCAGTAAGTAAGCACTAATTAGTGAATTTAAAACAAATTTGACATGATGCAGCGGGACGAAATGCACGCTAACCCCCAAACTAATGTATTGTATTTTGTAAAATAGTGATGTTAGCGCTTCACTTGAGCTCTCGTCCCTAAACAGCTGTATAGCGCCGTCTAAAAGCAATAAACCATGACAAAGTACTGTTCCCTCGAGTCTGCCGGAAAACACATCAGTTCGTTCTCTGCATTATGCATTTCTGCACAGATGTGGGATCTCAAACTCTCTGTGTGCATGTTCAGAATCAGTCTGAAGTGTGGATTTGAGTGTATAGCACTATCATGGCTTAAAGTGTTTTTCTTCTAAAGTGCTTTGTGTGATGACAATGACGGCATTAATGATTCTTTGATGGAAAAATAATAATTTAATTTCTTGATTTTAAAGTCGCACTACAAAACGTTTGCCTCTCCATCATCATGTGTGGTTGAAAAGTAAAATTGCATGTTTTGTACAGAGTAAAATCTTCCATAGTGCAACTTTATTCATTTATTATAGAGTAGCTACAATAAAAAGATTAATGCAATCAACCAATAATATTTTTTCTCCCTCCAATTAAAGAATTTATCTTGAAAGGTGAAGATTTTTTTGCTTCATTTTTGTTTATCAATTAGAGAAAACTAGTGTATGATTGAAAAAAAAAAGTATGATATTATAAAAATTTTTTTGCAATTTTTTTTTTGCAATTTTGCTGCAAGAGGCACAGAAATGACATGACATTTAAACTTATCAGGACCTAAAAATCCTAATATTGCACAGACAAATGGTACTTTTGCTGTCCAGAGTCGCTGCATACGCCTGCCCTACCGAGGCATAAACACAGTATTTGTGGCATCATGACCTATAATCATCACCATGCAAAACAGTGCTTTCATTGTTTGTTGCTTTGTTTATCTCTGTTTACTGTAAGCGTTACATTACCTTATATAATTGCATCTACTGCTCAGTGATCACACATGAATAACTGACTCCATATGCGAGAACTAATGTGTTTCACTCTCATCCAGCAGATAAAATGACGCAAATCACAAGTCCATGCAAAAACAGTCCAACTTTCCTTTAACTATGGCCAGGTACTTTCTATCTAATTTCCTCCCTTAAAAAACAAGCAAACAAACAAAAAACGCATAAATATATATATATATATATATATATGAAGAGTTCAGATGCAAAAGCCTCTAAGTGCTATCTGAAATTTTCTTATAGAATGATCATTTTTATCAAGCTGTGTTTCCCGAAACCTCCTTAGGTCTCCTTAGGAAACTTTTCCTTAGTTCGTTCTTAAGTTACACCTTAAGCTGTACCTTATCGTTAATACGTGTTTCCCGAAACGTTCTTAGTTAAGTATACCTTCTGTAAGTCATACGTTCGGAAGGTTGGTCTGGACCACTCTTAGCTTTACCTTATCACTGTTGCAGGGCTATATGAATATAATTCTGAAGTTTTAATACACCCAGACAGTGTTCAGTTAGGCTAATTCAAGTGTTTTCATGCAAAGAATAACATTGTCATTACACTGATTGTTGTTAGATTTTTAATTATATTAATATACAATATTATTAATTTGATTAAAGAGCGCTTTTAAAGGCCAGTGAAAGCATAGGCTACTGTAAGTCATTTTCAGACGCTAATATTGTTTCTCATGGGCTCGTACGTACGGTATTTTAAACATTTACAGGGGCAAGTCGGTGATTTTAGTGCCGAATCCATAATATCAGTGTTTTTCTCACCCAACCTGCTTAAAAATCCCTGGCCAAATTAGTACCTACTGTTTTTTGACAAACAGGTCGTGTCGTGTGGTAATTTAATTGCCGTCTGAATCCACATCTCTGAGTTTACAAGAAGAGATTAAAAATCCACTGTTTAAACCCTTTTTGATCACTGCCGAGCACCGTACGTAAGATGTACACTTTTATTACTGAAATGCTGGAAAGTATTATTACAAGAACAATATTTCATCACAGCTCCACCTCAGCGAACAAAAATGGGAAAGAGAAGAAAGCATGTACAAATTTTAAATGGTTATTATGGCAGCAATATATGATACAATTTAAAAATATGTAGGCTATGCTATTATAGGCTATTATAGTTTGGATTATTTTTTATAATATCCCATGAGTCCTAATAAATGCAATTTCAACTATTTCTGAAGTGCTTCTTTTATAAAGAACACCACTTTCTCACATAAACAGCCCCTGGACAAGAGAATAATTGATTCTCGAGTCATCGATATCAACAGATTCAGCAGCATCGCCACGGACAGCACCGGGTAACGTCACACGTAAGAAGGGATATCTTAAACAGCTTCCTAAGGTATAGTTCGGGGAACACGCCTAGTAATGGTATACCTTTAGTTAAGTTATACCTTACGAGTCTTCGTAGCGCGCTAAGAGACAACGTTATCGGGAAACCCAGCCCTGGTTAATAATCAGAAACCGAAACTAAACAGAGCAGGGAAACAGGAACGAGGGAAACACAACAGAACATCACAGCATATTTACACAGTCATTGCTGAAATAAAGTCAATATGCCAAATCTACATTTATAATATTCTGACAACCACCTTTAAAACACAGGGGTAAAGAGAAAATCACATGATAAATCAAAGTTACTGCTGTAAATACTAATATGATAAATCTGCACACAGTGTCATACACAATGCAATAAACATGAATTTAACTACATGTAACATAAAACCTAATGTACTTAATTGATAACACAAAGTTAAGAAGACATCAAAGGTGAAGGGTCACACAGAGGATTGTGAGAATGTCAGTTTTATGTTTAAAAAAAAACCGGGATATTTACTGTAAACTTGCATGAAATATTTTACTAGATCTATTACAGTTTTTCACCATATACTGTAGACTAGAGTCTATATTTTCTCTTCAGCCTCAGCTTCAGCCTCAACTCTATACGGTGAAAAACTGTAATAGATCTAATAAAATATTTCATGTCAGTTTACAGTAAATATCCTGTTTTCGGAAGTCAAAAAATAATTCATATAAGGCAATCGTTAACCAATTAACAGGTTTTTACTGTCAAAATTATGATATGTTTCATTTCATTACACAATATGGCAGATTACTTGCATTATAAAGCATATCTATAGACATCAGTGATCGGGACAGAAAATAACGTGTGTGACCCTGGATCACGTCACCAGTCACGAGTCGTTGTATGGGTCAAAATTATCGATTTTTCTTTTATGCCGAAAATCATTAGGATATTAAGTAAAGATCATGTTCCATGAAGATATTTTGTAAATTTCCTACCAAAAATATATAAAACATGTATTTGTGTGAGTGAATGCTGCACAATCGCCAACATAAATGAACAACTTTAAAGGAGATTTTCTCAATGTTTAGATTTTTTCGCGCCCTCAGATTCCAGATTTTCAATAGTCGTATCTCGACCAAATATTGCCCTATCCTAACAAACCATACATCAATGGAATGCTTATTTATTCAGCTTTAATGTTATGAATAAATCTCAGTTTCAAACAATTGACCCATGTGACTGGTTTTGTGGTCCATTTGTGCAGTGAGAGAGAATGAAGTGTCATAAGTGGCTGAATCTTATGAAAGTGTGTGTGCAATATGAGAGTGAGATTAACTTTGGCAGGATAACTTCTGGACAGGGTTAGTTACTTTCAGAGAAGGACATGTTCCTCCCTCCTGGGTGAAGATCGCATCTCATAATGTCCTTTTGAATCTTCTGCTGAATAATTCATAAAATCCACAGCTGCTTTTCATAATGAATGCCTGGGGAATGTCGTAATTAAGTTCTTCTTGGACTTAGAAAATGTTCATGGACCAATCATCTCCAAATGCTTTTGTTTTTATACTCTATTGAAAAAGAATATAAGCATATTCACAGAAAACCAGAGATGCTAAAATGCTCAATTTCTCCATGAGATATTTTTTTATTATTTATAATTACCAAATTGACTAAAGCAATGACAAATATCTTTCAATGAAAATGACGCTCTTCCTCCATATATTTGTCTTGTTTTCCAGTACAAATATCTAAAAACATTCTTAAATTGAGATTTACAATTACCGTAGAAGCAAAATGACGGAAGATGTTGTGTATAGTCTTGTTTTCTGATGAATATATCCAATTGAATTGACTTTTTACTTGAAAAACAAGAGCAAATGGGGTCTAATCTAATATTATTATTATTATTAGTTTCTTTTATTTATTTATTTATTATTATTTTTATTTTAATTTTAATTTTTTACCCGATTTGTCAGGTATTTGTAATTATAAACTCACTTAATTTTGACTTTTGCTTTTCAAGTCAATATATCTGGAATAATGTTTAGATATTTGTGCCATTAAAAAAAATAATGAGAAGGAAAATAATTTTATACGGCGTTTACTTTGTCATAATGATGTTCTTATCCCACTTCCGAGATCCGTGATACGAGAGACATGATCAGTGGCAGAAAGTGTGTTTGTTTGTGGCATGTTTGTGTGTTTATTCTTCCAGTGTTCAGACATCTCGACGTCCCTCTGTTCACTTTCACGAAGCCCACTCAGAATCTCCCAGTGCTGCCGGATCCATGAATCAGAGCCCTCCAGAAACACTTCACTCACATTTACATGGTCATGCATAAACAAACACATGCAAGAATTGCACAGACACAGAAACAATTACAGGGTCATGTTTTTTCATGTACAAAAAACATTGAGACAGCCCTCCTGTATCCTTTTTTGCACAGAAGAGGCGAGTTCAGATGTAAAAATCCCATAGATTTTCTAGGAAAACTGATTTATAATAATAGTAATAATAATGTATGAACCTTTTACAGTAAAACATTCCTCTGATAAGCTCTGAGGATGTTATGCATTGATGTAAGCATCTGTAGAAGCCATAAATGGTGTGTTTATTAAATTTAAAATAATCTTAGATTATACAATACCATTCATAAGATTTTATGTGTTTTTTTTTTTAAAAGAAACCTCTTCTGCTCACCAAGGCTGCATTTATTTGATCAAAAACACAGTAAAAACAATTATATTGTGAAATAATTTAAACACATTTTCACATTTTCTATGTGAATATTTTAAAATGTAATTTTTTCCTGTGATCAAAGCTGAATTTTCAGCATCATTACCTTCAAAAAAATAATTATTCTAACCCTGGGTCATTCTAACTTTGTTTAACACACACATTAATGCCACAAAAGCCCGTCTAATCCTCCTTTCTTCTGAATTACAGTGAGAAATGTTCCTTTTTAAAAGCAGGGTTTGATATCGCTAAATGAAAAGCCTAATGTATGAGAGGTTATATTTCAAACTTGAATATCTGACTTGTGTGTGTGTGTGTGGAGAATAGAAAGTGTTATGAATCATTAAAATAAAGTATGAAGAAACTATGAAGAAAAGTTCATTTCTTTATTTGTGAAACAAAATGGACTTTATTTTCTTCCCTGATGTCTAGACTTATGAAGCAAATACTTTGCTGCGTCTGATACGTGAGGGAATATGAAAAGCTGGCCTTGAGTTCGTCAGAAACTGTTTTGTGATCCAAAGAATCCAGTAGATTAACTCCAAAAGCCAGTTGCTTATTCATCCGTCTGGAGTCTGATGTTCGAGTGTGTAACAGTCTGTGCACTTTTACAAATACCGGGTTACACTGAGTTGCTGATTATCAGTGGCGGCGATTGCTATGTTCCACTTGAAACGAAGCCTCACAACAGAAAAGAGCCGCAAAAATGCCACCAAAATTACTATAAATTAGGGCTGGGTAAAAAATATAGATTTCTCGATTTTAATCGATTCTTATTTTTTCGAACCGATATCGATTCTTAAATCCCAGGAATCGATTAGTCATCCTGTTTTCAGCTGATGAATGAATGGAACATTGTAGCGCTGCATCCCATCCAATAAATTGCAATAATCTTTGTGCTTTGTTATTATTGATATGAAACAAAGTCTCAGATTTCAAATTACGTCCATTTTCTTACGAAATTCAAAAACATAAATGCTGTTTTGTCGCTGTGGCGTGAGATCGCTCTGGCTCAGCTCTAGAGAAGCACATGATCTTCTCTTCCGCATTAATAACACCAGTTACAGCGCGAAATAAACATGAATAAGCATCTGAAAGTGTGTTAAAAGGTAGAGTACAACTTATCGAAGTCCGTATCATGTGACATGGAATCGCCCAATCAGTGTTTCAACCGTGGAAAGATGTCAGTAAAACAGCTTGTAAACAATGTGGTAACAAATTTACCTCAGAAAACCCATATCCAGTGACCATACACTCGTCAGTCAGCTAGAAAAATTTACTCTAGAGAGGAGCATTTTGCTAAATATATGCACCATATTACATATTCGTTATAATTTTTAATGTTCTTCAATTTTTAATGCATGTTTGAATAAATCTGGCAGGTTTTTATGACAGCCACCATTTAAATGTTTATATTTCATATAACTTTATTATTATAAAAATAAATAAAACTGTAATTTAAGTGTTTGTATACAATATACAAATCAGTAAATTTTTACCTTCAATATTATAGTAGACTACAACTGACTCCCATAGTTTACAATAATAGTTAAGAGATTTGTTTTCCTTGAGAAAATTTGCCATGTATTGTCCCTGATATCCAAAATAATCAATATTGAATCGAATCGGAATCGAATTGCAAGCTTGTGAATCGAAATCGAATCAAATTGAATTGTGAAATTTGTGTCAATACCCGCCCTACTAAAACTGCCCCCAAAATTCAAGATAGGGGGCAAAAATGTCCCTGTATGAGTTCTAGTTTTTAATATTTATAACAGGATATTGTTAAGCAACACCACATGAGGAAGAGAGCTGTTTTCCCCCGAATATCAGCATGATTGCAAATGTGATCTTGTTTATTGTAACTGTTGTATATACCTTATACAACAGTTACAATAAACAAGATCACATTTGCAATCATGCTGATATTCGGGGGAAAACAGCTCTCTTCCTCATGTGGTGTTGCTGTTGTATAAGGTATATAAGGTAATATTAAGTGACTCACAATATATATATATATATATATATATATATATATATATATATACATATTGTAAGTCACTTAATATTACCTTATTGATTTTATATATATATCATTTTTTTTTATTTTTTTTTTTATGGAAAGTAATGCATTAGTAATATAACAAACTAATGTTATGAATGTCAAAGGATTAGAAAGCAAAATTTCAAAGCAAGGGGCATTTTCAAACAATAGAGCTTTTCTCTTCCCTTCCTTAATTTTTTTTTGTAATTGTTGCTAAGTGTCTTTTACTGCTTTCAAAATTTTTTTTTTGTAATTATTATTATTATTATTTGCTTTAAAATATTCTGGTGCTACCTCTCTTTTTTTTTTCTTTTTTTTTTTTAATGCCACTTGCTTTTTTATTAATATTTCATATTTTATCTAATGACATTCATGCATGAAGTTTGCATAAATTATTTTGGGGCCACTGAACAATCACAACCTTTTTCCTCAGTTAATTCACAGCAATGTCAAAACTTGCTCAGTAAAATGCGAGACTTGTTTGATATATTACGCAGAATAAAGCGTTTTTCAGTTGTCTACTGTTTTCCTTACAGCTTCGAAACATAATTGTTAGCAATTGGACTACGTATTACAAGAAAATACTATTTCAGTCTCTCTACGTGTTGCTTTCCATTTCTTTGTAATTTGTGTGAAAATGTTTTCAGAGTAAATCCTACATCAATCTTCTTTTCAGTGCATTTTCTAAAACAGAAATGAAAGAACAGCTCACCCAAAAATGTAATTTCTTTCCTTATTTTCTGTCATTCTAAACCTGCATGACTTTCTTTTGTGGAGCGTGAGATTCATTACAATGTCAATACAATGGAAGTCAATGGTGCAGCGTTCTGCAAAATATGTTCTGCAAAAGAAAGAAAGTCATACAGGTTTGAAACAGGATGACGTAAGTTTTATTTTTGGATGGACTGCCCCTTTAAATAATGTTTATATTGTTACCATGGTCTAAAATGACTCATACCTTGATATTTTGGTCATGCTTCTTCAAGCACTTCCTGTTGTTAAAGTTGATCTTCCTGTTTCAACTCAATTCCCCAGCAGTGGCTTTTCTGCATGTCTCTACAACCAAGTGTGCGTCTTTCCTTTGTTTATCATAGCTGTTTTCCCGCATTATTATTGGAGTCTGGAATAGTTTTCCTCCTTTTCCTCTTGTGTCTGGATCTCTCATTAGTTATGTGTGTGTGGAAACAGTGCGAGCGATTGAGAAGGTCAAAGGTGAACTCAACTGGACCTAATTTCCTCTCTCATTGTTTACAGCCGATATGAGAATGACTTTTAAGACCGAGGCGCTTGAGAATGTGAAATGAATGACGCCGACGGAGGCCAAAAGCTCAATGGGTTTTTGGGGGAGATTGCGAAAAAGCCCACGAGACGCGAACAATGTGAACATGCGCTGGATGATTGCTCCCCATATAAGAGAACAAAGCTGAATCACAGAACCTAATTGAAAGTGTTGCATCTCTTTTCAAGGCAATGAAGCAGCTGATTAGAAAGATAATTGAGTTGGGAGACTAGATCTGGCAGGGGACTTTAGCACTAGTCTTGCATTTGGCAACATCGTAAACCGTGGCGCTGACATGACGCAAAAACAGATTGCATGAGAGGGCTTCATTAGGGACTCTGTCCTTTAGCGCAAGACTCTGATTTCTGTGTGCATTTGCATATTTTTCCCAAGCTGAAAGCACGTTCATGCCGTCTCGCGTGTCTTTGAGCCGACACATGGTCCTTTGTGTCAAAGGATTGTGCTCGAGAAAGCATCCTCTAAGATCTTTGGAAACTTTAATTAATTTCTAACATCCTTCGAGAGCGTTGTAAGTCAAGCGTCGGTTAATGAGGTGCTTTGTGCATCATTCCATCCGCATAATGTGGTTTAGTTACAGTTTAATTAGTTATGGATGATTATTTCCGATACAGAATAAAAAAAATTTAATAAAAAAATTTAATTGTGACTTTTTAATCTCACAATTCAGACTTTTTTTCCTCAGAATTGCAAGATACAAACAGGGTTGTAAGATATAAACTTGTAGTTGTGAGGAATGAAGTTAGACAAAAAGTCAATCTGTGGCAGAAAAAAAAACTGACTTGTACACTTGATTACTTGATTTTAAAGGGGTGGTTGAATATGATTTCACTTTTCTAACTTTAGTTAGTGTGTAATGTTGCTATTTGATCATAAACAACATCTGCAAAGTTACAACGCTCAAAGTTCAAAGCAAAGGGAGATATTTGTTTTTAAAGAAATCGCTTTTTAAGGACTACAACAAACGGCTGGTAGAGACTACACCACATTCCTCCCGGGTTAGTGACATCACTAACCCTAGAATTTACATAAACCCCACCCCCGGAACACGATTTATAGATTATCAAGACAGAATATGCTAATCAATGACTAGAAGATAACTACACATAAGCTACATAAATTCATAAACTAACCATTCAGAAATGTCCTGTTGCTTCTATATGTTGTCACTTCTTCTTGAGTCTCTCCATCTTTCTGACTTCAGTTTGAACATAAAAGGCTAAAAGGTTTTGAAATGTTCAGTGCATGTGTGTGTGAGGTAAAAGACACAAGCTCTTAAAGCTCCGCCGCCTGTGCCGGGAGCAGCAGCTCATTTGCATTTAAAGGGACAGACACAAAACGGTGCGTTTTTGCTCACCCTCAAAAAGTGACAATTTTAACATGCTATATAAAAATATCTGTGGAGTATTTTGAGCTAAAACTTCACACACACACTCTGGGGACATCAGAGACTTATTTTACATCTTGTGAAAAGGGCATTATACCACACCTTTAAACTCAAAATTCGGAGAAAAAAAAAAGTCAGAATTCTGTGATTTAAACTCAAGAATGCAAGATGCAAACTCAGAATGGAAAGATATAATCTCGCAGGGGAAAAAAAAGTGAGATAAATTTGCAGAAACAAAATACGGAATTGATGTGATGTAAACTCAGAATTCTGAGTGAATTTTCTTAGAATTATTTGCAATTTTTTTCCTTTAAAAAAGAATTGCAAGACGTTAACTCGCTATTCCAAGTTTATACTCCCAGTTGTGAGAAAAAAACTCTGACTTGTGAGAAATAAACTCACAATTCTGAGGAAAAATCACAATTCCAGAAACAAGCTTCTATAAATAGTGATTATTTTTCACACTAATTACAGTTTTCTCACTAGTTGATAGCGAATGACCTTTCACTTCAAAGAAATCAAACCTATTGCAGTCTGTAAATATTAGTCACAATACATGGAATTATGATCATAATCAGCACACAGATTTCACAGTGTGAAATAGAGGCAGGAAATGATGTCAGATTCTGGCTGCATTACTGAGACGATCAGATCAGAATCGTCAGGATGCATGAGGAAACCAGAGGCATTCGGAGGTCCTGTTTTTCTCATGCATTGAACCCTGTGTGGTGTGGGATTTCTAGCCCAGCATGGCTGGATCTGGGCCAAACCCGTCCAGAGAAGAAGGCCATAAGAAAAATTACACAACAGATAAAAATAGAGCATTTATTGTATCCTCACTGCCAGGTCTCAGACAATAGGCCCTCATCAGAGTCTCTTGTTTGACCTCTGGACTCTGTTTCCAGCCCTGAACTACACCAGAGACCTTGTCAGACAACATGCTGTGATTTCTATTTGTGATTCACTGATGATGGGAAATGGGGGATGATAATGTTCTGTGATTTTTGTTTGTCTCACTCACTCACTGAATCACTCACTGAATCACTCACACACTCACTGAATCACTCACTCACTCACTCACTCACTCACTGACTGACTGACTCACTCACTCACTCACTCACTCACTCACTCACTCACTCACTCACTCACTCACTCACTCACTCACTCATTGAATCACTCACTCACTGACCTAATCATTGACTCACTCACTCACACACTCACTGAATCACTCTCACTGACTGACTCACTCATTCACTGAATCCCTCATTCACTCACTGAATCACTCACTCACTGAATCACTCACTCACACACTCACTGAATCACTCTCACTGACTGACTCACTCATTCACTGAATCACTCACTCACTCACTCACTCACTGAATCACTCACTCACTGAATCACTCATTCACTCACTGAATCACCCTCTCACTCACTGAATCACTCACACACTCACTCACTGAATCAGAGTCCTGCAACGGGTCGGGTACCCGTGGGTATCCGCGGGTACCCGCATAAAAGTGCCTAAAACGGGTGGATTGTGACATTCCTAAAATTCACGGGCGGGGACGCGGGCGGATAATGAACTCCTTGCGGGCGGGTAGCGGATGAAAAATATGTGCAATATGTCTAAATTACCAGCATTACACATACGCAAATATGTGTTTTAGTCAGGCCATCCTTAAAAATATTCTTGTTTGCCGTAACCCGACCGACCCTGTCAATTTAGGACCGACCCAATTTAATTTTTTTCTCCCCTTTTAGTCCGACCAAGTTGCGACATTAAATTTCTCTGTACTGTAGGCTAATAGGCCTATGTGTTGTAGCCCAGTCATTAAAAAACGATTTAGTTTCATATTCATGTTTAAATAAAATAATATAATTTGTTTTATATATTTCATGTTGATTATATGAAAAGTGAAAAGCATGAATAAGATAAGATGATCCCGAATATCGTGAGACAAATGGAGTGGGCAGACATGATTTTGACCACTTCATTAAGTTTGTTCAGCCTTTCTTTAAAGTGAATTTCGTTTTGTATTAATTGTATCTTCATTTTAATCAATGTTTCATCTACCAAATTATTGAATTTAATAAATAAGAAGTAAATATAGCAGGCAGGCAATATAATCAGGACACGGCCGGAGGCGCCCGCGCGTGAACTGATGAACTTAAATGAACCGAAACTCAACGTATAAGCTACTTGCCTCACAGACCTGAGAAATAGAAAGCATGAAATGTGTACTTTTAAACAAAACAATTCAAAACGAAAGAAAACAGACTGTTCTCTGCTTATAATCCGTATGAAATGTGCATTTCTCTCTGGCGCGTTCACTACTGCGAAGATCGCGAGTCAGCATCGTCATCTTTGACACAGAAAACACTTGCTTATTAATAAACAATTGAAATGTCTCATTGATATATTTGACATAGGCCTATTAATAATCATTACTTTTCCAAGTTCTTTGTGACAGCTTTTAGGTGCGTTATTGGCAGCGCACCCTTACATGTTGTTACATGAACGCGTCACCTGTGTGGTTTATCGCGGGCACGGGTCGGGTAACGGGCCAAATATTAACGGGTCTTTGCGGGTACGGGCGGGGGCGGGTCTCCAAAAATGGACCCGTGCAGGACTCTGCACTGAATCACTCATTCACTCACTCAATCACTCACTCACTGAATCACTCACACACTCACTGAATCACTCACTCACTGACTGATTCACTCACTCACTGAATCACTCACTCACTGGCCTACTCATTGACTCACTCACACACTCACTGAATCACTCACTCACTGAATCACTCACTCACTGAATCACTCACTCACTGGCCTACTCATTGACTCACTCACTCACTCACTGAATCACTCACTCACTCACTCACTCACTCACTCACTCACTCACTCACTCACTCACTCAGTGTTTTTGTGAATCTCATAAATGAATGTACTCATGAACACTCATTATGTAAAACCATTTTAAAATCTCATTAACATAATATATCTGGACATTTTACTTTTTATTTATTTTTATTTATTTATTTTTATAAATGTTTTGCTTATCAAAAATGTACAATTATTTTTTTCATTTTTAAGATTAGAAAATATTGGATGTTACTGCTCTCTTACATTGAGTATTGATCTCACTTTAGAATAGAAACAGTGAGAATTAAGTGTAGACCTAAAAAAATGCATGTGGTGTTCAACTTGCCTGCAAACTCTAATGGATTAATAATCAAGCAAAACCTGAGCATTTTTATGTAGACATTTTTTATGTGCGATGCATTCTAGTGGGGATGGATGGCTTCTGACCTTCTGAGGCCCCGGGCTCCAGTCTTATGAGGCCCCTCTTGTAGATCCCACACTGTTTTTGCCAAGGAGTTGAAAGGGAAGTTTGTATATTAATTCAATACTATTCCCGCCTAGAGACAACAAGAGGTTGCATTATATGCAAAAATAAATAAAGTTTCAATTGTGAGAAATAGTCACAATTACAAAAATAAGCACACTATTCGTTTAAAGAGGAGCTACTCTGCTTTTTACACTTCTTCATCTGTCTTTAGTGTGTAATGTTGTTTGAGCATGAAAACTCAAAGTTCTTCTCTATATCAGTGTCAGTGTTTCTGAACTCCTGAAACGCCTCCATTGTAGTCTCGAGTTTCTTCCGGGAACGAACACGTCACAATATTCCTCATTTAATAATTAATACGCAGAATAAAGGGGCGGGGCCTGGTTGAGTTAGTTAGTAGTGTGTTAAACTGGCGGTTATGGTAAGGGGCGGGACATTTCCCAAACACGCTCAAAGCGCTCAACCAATCACAACACACTGAACCAGCCGACCAATCAGAGCACAGTGTGCTTTTCAGAAGGAGGGGCTTCATAGAGACAGGAAGTAAACAGAGCGTTACTGACAGACTGGGAAGACAGGAGCCGCAACAATGGAGAATATGAGGAAAATAATGTGCAGGAAAATCTGTTCTAGAGCTCAAAAACAACATCAATACTTTGTAAAAGGGCATAATACATTCCAAGGGAGACAGCAATGTAGACTACAACAAGCGGAGGTGTGTGAGACAAATTACATTTGTTGCCAACAAATTTTACTCTCACAGATCCTTGGCTATCAGGAAACTGCAGAGCTCTGAGCTCGAGGCCCCTGACTGTGACCCCTGACCCTCATAATCCATGCATTGCTCTCTGGTGGATGGAGCTGGTGTGTGGCGTGCATGATGCAGTTTAAGCATGAACTTTCACATAGATCGACATTTATAGCAGGGTATTGTTAGTTTTCTGTAGGGCGTTTTGACTTTTCTCTAACCTCTTCTAGGCAGCATGTTTTGTTTGTGGAGGGTTTTAGATCATGATAAGAGTCGTTTCAGGAAAGCATCTCAGTTTTGACAGCGCTTTTAAGATAAATCCTCTTCTGCAGTCATCAGTCCTGCCTAAATGCAGAAATATTCTGACTTTTTAGATTAAGATACAAAATATGATGGATTACAACGTGCATTCATCAGATACTATGTACTTTAGCCATAACCTACCATTCCTGAATTAGAAACCAACCTTCTCTCTCTCTCTCTCTCTCTCTCTCTCTCTCTCTCTCTCTCTGTGTGTGTGTGTGTTTTACAACAAGTCATTTAGGTTTCTTATAGTCAATAAGAGCCTTTAATAGAGTTATGGCAAAGCTGCTCTTAGTCACCATTGACAGCCCTTATAAGCCTCTGTTTCCCACAGATAGAAGAGACCGAGGTTAGCTGTATTTCTATAGAATATTTCTGAGGTCAGGTTTTAGTGCGTATAGACACAAATCCTAATGTCTGGAGTGCAAAAAAGCTACATGTACGCCATTATTTCCCAGAAAGAGAGAGAAAAAGATGACATTTATAGCAATAGGCTTTTTAGCCAAATCTAAACTCTAAACAATTCATTAAAGAATATACCTATTTCTGTTTTGTGCAATAAAAATATTTTACAAAAGAACACATTTAAAATATGACAACTTGCCCCAAACTGCCTTTTACCTGAAAGCACAATTCACTCCTGGTTTTATTGTTCACCTGTTAAATTTAAAGATGTACTAATTTAAGGCAGTTTTGAAGGCGCTTAAAATCAACATACAAAGTATAATTGGCCCTTTGCCTCATGATGTCACAGTTACTGAGATATAGCCCTTGTGACAACTAGCCCCGGTCTCCTATAATAAGATTTTCTAAATGGGAGTTTTAATACAATAACCACAGAATTATCCAGAAAACTAAAATTTTAAGTAATATTCTTTCCACCTTTTACTAATGAGTGAAATAATTTATCAAGTACTTCCATTTAATAAACATTAAATCAATTAGAGGATTCGTTCGCATTTGACGTTATAGAATTTAAAAGTCTAAACTGTATGAAAAATATACAGTACAATTTAATATTTAATGTCCTTTTTTTTACATTTATACATTTTATAGGCTGTATTTACAGGGAGTTTTGATAACATGTAAGTCAATTATTTCTCATTTAATATATACAAACATTATGTACATCAGTGGCACCAAGAACACGAGAGTTGCACTTAAAAATGTCTGAATGCCATTGCATTAGGAAAAGCAGTCAAACCAGGTGGCATATTTTAAAGAAATATAGCTTAGTTGGGGTTTAAATGACAAAATAATAGATATACTGTGAGCTGACTTTACATAAAACCACCCAAACACCAGTTTATTAAAAGACATTGAGTGTTTCTTCAGCTATGGGCACTTAAGACACATAAAACATTTTGTATAAATCTTAATGGAACAAGGGAATGGACCATTTAGCTTATGTGATTCGTATTCGTAAATTAATATATTTTTATAATACGAATTACATAAACTAAATGGTCCATTCCCTTGTTCCATTAAGATGTTTTATTAAGCTCAAGTTCTCATTTAAAATTCTTAATAAAACATAATATGAATAATTGGTAAAGATTATTCAATTCGATGGGATTTTACTATAAATCTTTGAAACCTAAAAAGGTTTAAATATTTTTTTCAGGAGTGAACCTGGATATTTCGCTATTTGTGAGCACATTGAGAATCCAATATTTTATTAAATATTATGTTATATAATATTTTACATGCATTAAAACGCATTTGAAAAGAACCAAAATAAAAAGACTTGTTGAATGGTTTCCAAGACTGTTATGAGTGAGTGATGCCCATGGCTGAAGAAACACTTAATTGCATAAAAAGAATACGGCCATATTTATTTAGCAGATTCCACTTGGTTTGCTGTCATTCCCACATTTAAATCGTGTCCGAACACGAGTCTCTCAGGTGCGTTGCGTCGTCGAGCAAATGATTTTCTTAATAGACTTTCTAAAGTCCCTGTTGAAAATCGTGTAAATGATGGGATTGACCGAGCTATTACAGTATCCGATCCAGAAGAAGAGTTTGAACAGTGCGTCGGGCGGCACGCATCTGTCCCCACAGATGGCCTGGAGACTGTAGGTGAAGAAGAACGGGAACCAGCAGAGGACAAACACCCCCATCACCACAGCCAGCACGAAGGTGAAGCGCTTCTCCCGCATCTGAGCCACTTTGGTTTTGGACACCACCGCGAGCTGTTTGCTGCTCTGTTCCTGATGGGAAGCCCAGGAGATCCTGCAAGTCCTTTGCGCGCAGGAGCGCGCGCCGTCCACCTTGCGCTTGGAGAAGCGCGAGCTCTTGTGTTTGCTGTCCGAAGTCGCGCTTTCCTCCAGGTCGATATCATCCAACTCCTCCTGTCCCTGGTTGCTCTCCGAGCTGTTGCTGCTCGGAGACTCCTTCTCAAACTTCGCTTTACGCACAAAGCACGTCTCGGATTGCGAAGGCTGCCTCTCCAACCCGTTCTTCGCCACGAATACGGTGGACGAGCGCTGTTTGGCGACGCGGTATATTTTACAGTACACCGTGATCATGATGAACCCCGGCGCGAAAAACGACACGACGCACGAGGAGAGGATGTACCAGGTCTCGTCGTTGATTAAACACTCCGTCTCGTTGTGTTTGGTCATGATGAGGGGTGGGAATGAGATGACGGCTGAAATGACCCACACCACCGCGATCATGGTTTTAATGCGCTTTGGTGTTCTCTTTAAGTTGTAGCTCACCGCTTTGGTGACGGACCAGTACCTATCCAAGCTGATGGCGCACAGGTGCACGATGGATGATGTGCAGAACAGAACATCCAGAGCCAGGTAAAACGCGCACCAGGTGCTGCCGAAGTACCACTGTCCCATGACCTCGTTGGCGAGTGAAAACGGGATCACGAGTGTGGCCACGAGGATGTCCGCGCACGCGAGAGACACGAGGAAGAGGTTCTGTGGCGCGCGGAGCGCGCGGCTGGTCAGAACCGCAACGATAACCAAAACGTTCCCAACGATGGTGACCAGGATGATGATGGAGACCACGAGGATGATGAACGCGGCGGCCGTGTCCGTGTACGGCCATTGTTTTGAGGTGATGTTTCTGGTGTCCTCCGTTGCATTGGACTGAGTCACATCCATGCTGAGTCCATCTTTCTCACAGTCAGGTTAGTGTTTCCAGTTAGGTGGTGTCACCAATGCACTGATGTAATGACACGAGAAAAACTTGAGCTGTCACTGCGCTCTGCGGACGAGATCGTCTCATGCTTGCGAGATTAAAGCTGTTCATCGCGCACGCAAAGACTTTTTAAAATCCCTCACGGTTTCGATACGGAGAAA